>NC_067472.1:73753290-73949212 GCF_947179515.1 Apodemus sylvaticus | reverse complement strand
AGCAACAAAAACAAGGATTTATTTTGGCTCTGTGGGAAGGGATGGTGGTAAGAGCAGGGGCGGAGAGTCACGTGACACCTGCGGTCAGGAAGCATGGAGAGAGGTGACAGCTGGTGGCCAGCTGGCTCTCTTTCTCCTTCCCCCTTTTGATTTAGCTGGAGACTGTGGTGCGTCCCCAACACTGCATGACTTACACACAAACTTATTCAATGTCCTTTTGAAGGAAACTGAACTGGCTGGTTTGAATGTATTTGTTAAATCTGGCAATCCAATATCCTCCTGCCTTTTATTTCTCCACAAAAATGCCAACTTGGGCTCACAGACTGTCGGTTTGGAGGGGTCTCCTGGAGTTCATTGGTACCTGGGATCTGGCTGTGTGCTGTCCCTTCATTGGCATTGGGACCGTGAAAACATCGTCCACTCCCCCTGTTTGTCCCTCTTTTCTTCTCTGTTCTGGTTTGCTTTCTGTCTCAGCCCTTTCTGGTTCTTTTTGACCTCAGAGGCCAACCTGGCATTCTGACGTTGCATAGACAAAACAACCCATTGGCTCAGTCACGTCTTTCACTGTTCAAATACTTGTCTTGGCTCCACGTAGACACAATCCAAATGCCTCTGACCCACCCTTTCTGTCCCAATTCTCAGCTCTTGTAAGGAACAGACTTCTTGTAACAGTCCAATTCCCCCAGCTGGGTCCCCAAAGGGCATTTTTGAAGCCCTTTTAATTTCCAACCCATTAAAAAAAATAAATCTTCTGAGGGCTCACTTTCCTACACACCAGCATGCTTTTTGGCTCGACAGCTGTCAAACTGAAAAACATTCCATGAATTCTCCAAGTAATTTAAAAGTTGCTGGGACCGAAATGCAGGCAAGCCTGCTTGGTGGAGAGGGTGCCATTTGTACCTGGGCCGTTCAATTCACTGAATTTTTTTCTCAGGGAATTACTTTCATAGGGGGAATGAGAGAGAGAGAGAAAGAAAGAGAGTACATTTTACTTCAAGTCTGAAATTCGAGTTCCGATCTAATTCGTGACTCTCCTAAGCGGTTCTTTGGTTCACTGGGCCTGTGGGATGGGCCATCTCTTAAGTGATCACTTGTTCTTTGCCCGTCATTACTTTTTCTTGTGAGTAAAAGGTCCACTTGGGTGGTTATGTTCTGTGACATTGGCATATATATATATATGTATATATATATATGTATATATATGTATATATATATGTGTGTATATATATGTATAAGTATATGTGTGTATATATGTGAATATATATACATATATATGTATATATGTGTGTATATATGTATGTATAGATGTACATACACAAACACACACACACACACACACACACCCTGATCCTTTTAGGATTTCAACCTCCTGTTCACATGTGAGTTTTTTCTCCTCAGAGATTCAAACACTCCAGGCACCGTTTGGTTTGAGAAAACACAGTATTGTGAAGTCCTGCAATAATTCACTGGAGATTTGGAAGCACAGCCTGCTAACACCTTGGCAAGTACAAGGGTGTTCATTCTTAAATTCCTTGTCCATTTGTCCTTCTGTATCACTGTCTTGCCAGCCTGTTCCCTTCCTGCCCCCTCTTTTGATCTCTCTCCTCTCCCTCTTTTTTTCCATCTTTTCCCACTGGAAGTGTTCTTTTTCGACTCAATAAGAGGCTGATGTCTGCCTTTGGAAAACGTTGCTTCCATTTTCCCCTAGAAAAATGGAGCAGGTTTCTCTTAACTAGTGCAAGGCTCCCCTCTCTAAAAGGTTTTTGTTATTGAGTGCCCGGGGTCCTTGCTTCCTGACATTTATCTTCCTGCTAAGCAGGAACAAAAGCGGGAGGCAGCCTTCTGCACCCCGAGTTTCTGAGTAATAACCGAGCAGTTAAATGGGAGCCACCACAACATCTTCTTCATTGTGTCACTTTGGACTTGCTCGTTAATTTATGAGCCTTAACTGTCAAAATAGTTTGTGCAACGGACCCTAAAAATGGTGATGGGCTATATCAATCAGGCGGGTTTTATAGGCTGTTTTCCCTCACAGAAGGTTGGCCTGCTGTATACAGCATGTGGAAAGGAAAACCGCACACACAAAGAGGCACCTACTGAATACAGAGCTCCACCCATGTGTCTTCCACACAGGCTCTGGGGAGCTTAATCTGTCAGTAACACCCCTCCTCCAGAGTCCCAGTGGCTGACTGCTGGGGGCGTGGGCCTGGGCAGGGCTGGCCTAAGGTGTGTGCTTAGCTCTTCTCCATAACTTATCTCCTACAGTGAGATGCTACAGGATCACCTTTGGCACCATTTGAAAGGCAGAGAGGGCAGGGCTGGCAGCAAAATTAGCTACTTGATAGAAGTTTCCAGACCCTTTGTGATTATAGATTCTAAGTATGTCCTTAGAGGCTCACTGTATTACTTCTCTTTCTATTGCTGTGATAAAGGCTATGGCCAATAGCAACTTGAGGGGAGGAAATGGATTTACTTCATTTTACATGGGGGAAGTCAGGGCAGGTACCTGGAGGCGGGAACTGAAGCAGAGACCTTGAAGAACGCTGCTGATTAGACTGCTGATTGGCTTGTGCTCCTGGCTTGCTCAGTTTGCTTTCTTATACCATCCAGGCTCACCTGCCCAGGGGTGGAATCTCCCACAGAGGACCAGACCCTCCCTCATCAATTATTAATTAAGAAAAATGTCCTAATGGAGTTGTGTACAGGCCAATCCAATGGAGGCATTTTCTCAGTTGAGGTTCTCTCTTCTCAGATGACTTCAGTTTGTGTCAAGTTGACAAAGAAATTAACCAGCTCACTCACTGAACCTGTCGTTCTAGATGTTGGCTACCTTTCCTGCTTATATTTGCTGGCAGGACATACTTTGTTCTCTGTGTTCCAGACACTGCCATGGGTTTTCACATGATGCGGAGTTTTTTCATTTTTATTTTTTCCGCTAGAAATACAAGTTCATGGACCTGCAAGATGGCTCAGTAGGCAAAGGTGCTTGCCGGCAGATTGATGATCTGAGTTCCACCCCTGACTTCTACAAGTAGAACTGTGAAACATGCACAACCCACCCCACAAATAAAGAAGGAAATGACAATAAACGAATAAACAAAAGGACAAATATAACTTCACTACCGAGGACAGAAATTACAAAGACACAAAATAAACCTGGCTCTGTTAGCATTTTCTGTGCCTTCCCTGCATATGACTTTATCTTGTTGAGTGAATCTGTATGATTTTGTTTCCTGCCAAAAATTATTTTAATAATTTCCCAAGTGTTTTAATTTACTGTAGTAAGTCTTCAACATCACTATGTGTCATGTTTTATTTAGTCAGACTTTCTATAAGAGCCCCAAATGTAATGACCTACTGAAATGGGTGCCCCTACTCTCCCCAATACCAGCATGAGGCAGCAAGACAAGGCATCCACTCTTCTGATGTTCTCTTCTTATCCAGTGAGCTCCCATTTACCCTTCCACAACCGGCCAGAGCAGCGCATGCTCTCTGAATTCTGGATTCTCTGTTTCCATGAAGTTGGCCCCCCTTCTTTGTATTGATCTTTAAATTAGCTCATTGGTGGGAGCTCGGAGTGGCCTTTAGGCACCTCTCTGGTCTACCTTGGCCGGCTTTGGATAGAACAGCTTTACTATTTGTGAGCTGAAGCCATCTGCCACAGTGACCAGCCACCCTGGGCTGCCCAGAGCCACTTGGTATGCATGGAGTCTCCAGTTTTCTGGATTGTGCCTGACAGACGGATAAATCAGTCAGTTAGAAGTATAGCCCAGGTACTGAGAGACTGAAATCAAACACCAAGTAACCCTTTCCTAAGCTCCCGGGACTCGTCCTCGATTTCTGCTTTGGGTGTGAGGATGTTTCCCTCCAATGTCCCCGTTGTTGATAGCTGCTGTCAGAGTTCATGATGGCATTTGTACTGAAAACTCCTAATTTGATATTTCTCGAGCGAATTTAACGAGGATGAAAAAGTGTCATTTAGTGCCAGTTTTCCCTTTGTGCTCTGAAAAATGGAAGGTGCATAGTTATCTGTAAACGAGATAATTACCTCGAGACTTTGCTGAAGGCGAGTACCGGTGAGATTTTTTTTTTTAAGCTTGTTTCACTTAATGAAAGCTTTATAGAATGGGGAGGCCAGAGCTCTTAATAGACTTGTCGTAATAATCTCTGAGAAAGGGAAATAAAACCAGTTGCTGCAAAAACAGGCAGAGAAATAGCCCGGTGAAGTGCCTGGCAGCTCTGGCAGACATTTCTATCTTGGTTGCACAGAGAGCAAATGTAATAATAGCTGCAACCAATATTTTTAATATTACTGATCTTTCAACAATAATTACCTAGAACTTTTAATGTGTGCAATTAGAGCAGGAGCAATTCAATGGTACAGCCCAGTGGTGAATTGCATGAAATTGGATACTTGGTGTAATTGGTAATTAATCACTTTTCATTACCAGGACGGGATGTTGTAGTTATTGTGAATAGATACATCATGCTAATTGCAGGCAAACAGAAACGTACACATTTGAATTTAAGGCTTTTAGGAAAATAAGCAACCCCTGCCAATATTCTATGGCAGAGAGGGGATTAGCCCACACAATTAAATGATGAAGAAGAGGCCATGTATATTTTGACAAGAACTCATCAGGGCAAGAGTTTTCTTTACCTAAGGGACTCCATCATATTTCCATTCACGTCTATGAGTAATTTAAATTCTCGTCCTTTATACACATACAAAATTGGTTCCAAATAAATATTTGCATGTGTGTATGTCTCCCTTGGTAAGTACCGGTGATCTCAGGGAGCCATCAGCTGCCTCCCTGTGGGTAATTGGCATGGCCACCTCTTCTGACAGGACTTAGCTCACTGGCCCAGGTTGCTCTTGGGAAATCTGCTGGCCTTGCCTTCCACTCCTCCATAAATGGGACCACGTGACCTCACAGTTGCCACCCCTGCCACCATTATCCCTCTGATCTGCCCACCATCTTGCCCAACACATGCTTCATTGTCATCCAGCCCTGTCACTTTCCCATCACTGGCCTGAGGACTTGTCAGCCATCTTTCCCTCTCACGGCTGGGTTCTCAGTCCCAGGGTTCCAGGAGTTGCACCCCGCAGAAAATGCATCTTATGGAGGATGAACTTATCTGGGAAAAGTACAGCCTCATAATTACTATGGGCATTTTCCATCTATGCAGAGACATGGTCTCTCCTGTCTGTGTGTGTCGTACGGGAAACAAAGGAGAAATGTTCCCAGGCTGGCTGTGAGCATGTTTGCCTCACTAAAGATCTATCACTGTCTGTCCCTGTGGTGGCATCCCAGAGTGGGGTGAGACTGTCCCCACCTACCTAGTCCTTTATTTGTGTATCTGGAAGCCCAGATCCACATGGGAGCCCAGAAGGAGCTTACTGAGGGTGTCGGAGCTCTATTTATAATATTCTCCTTTCAACAGCAGGAGAGGAAGGAGTACTTCTGTGGCTATCAGCACCCTCTACTTACCCTCTATTTATTCGCTCCTGGTTCTACCAAGAATGCTATTTTGAAATTGGGTCATGGTATATAGGCTTGATCTCACATCACCACCCACTGGAGAGATGGTGATGAGAATCTACAAGACCTGTCAGCTTTTCAGCTGTCATGAGGACCTCAGGAGTTTCTGACCTGCTCTTTTATCCAGCGTGGGGCCTGCCAAGGACCTTTAAACTCCAGATATTCTAGTTCTCCACTCCCACACATCTGACCAGGAGGGTTGGCTATGGCTTAAAATCAAACATTAGCTTTCTTGTATCTTGTATCACAGCAGTAGCTATGAGATTGCTCATGGGGCTAGATAGGGTGAGCACATGCCTGATCACAGTTGAGGGCAGGGGGTCATCCCGCTCTTTGGATGACTTGCCATATCTGCTGACTTTTCAATGACAGGCCAATCAAGGCCACATGACAGCCAAATATGCAAATAGATTTCAAGAAACTGAATGTGACACATAAAGCCATTCTGTGACTCCTGGTTCCACCTCCTCCACACCATGACTCATCCATCACCTTGGTTTCTTTAGCCAAATTTCATCTTGTTCCCTGTTCTGCCGTTACTAGGGACTGTGAATTGGTTCCTCGTCTAAGAGCACTATTTGAGCAGAGGTCTCTTTCCTTCCTTTGTGTCAGTGCTGAGTAATGATGGGACAACATGTGATCGGGCGATTGATGTCAAATGTTAGCAGCAACATTCATTTTCCCCTGAAATGGCCAGAGAAGAGGATGAGTCACTTAGAAACCCTGTCTAGCAGCTTCGCTTCACGACTGATATTCCCAAATTGAATTGGTCTGAAATTTAAAGTGGTGCTTTTTTTTTTTTGTTCCTTTTTCTTTTAAAGTTCTTCTCCTCCGATTGTTCCTTGGGTCAGGCGAAGCTGCAAAAGGCTGAGAGAGTAAGTTAGTGATGGGTGATGTCACTGTCATTTGTCAGCTCCCTGGTTCCCCTGCAGAATCCATTGCTTTGGTGACAAGAGGTTCTTGAGACCTCTTCTCAAGAGGCAGGGACTTTGGAGCGGCATAGCCTGGACTTGGGATGTGACTCTGTCACTGGCTCCACGAGCTTTAAGTGTGAGACAGTGTCAACAATGCAGAAGCTGTAGACAGTCTTGCTCACAGAGTGCTGGCCTAGATCCTGATTCCAGAGTATGCCTTAGTGTCTGTGTGTTTTTCTTTTCATTGATTAATTTAGTGTGTGTGCATATGTCTGTGCATTTGCGTGGTGTTGAGAGGTCAATGCTGGGTATCCTTCTCCATTCCTTCCCATCTTTGTTTTTTGAGACAGAATCTCTCACCACACTGAAGCTCACTGATTCAGCAAGCCTGGCTGGCTAAGGACTTTGAGGGGAGCCTCTCGTTTCCACCTTTCCAGCACTGGGGACACAGATGCACACTCTTCCACCCGGCTTTTTTCTATAGGTGCTGGCGATGACACTCAGGTCCCCATGCTTGTGTTGCAAGCCTTTAACTGACAGAGCTCCCTCCTCAGGCATCTTTCAGTGTAATTTCATAATGATGAACTTATTAAACCCAAGGATGTCTGAGTGAGGGTCATCTTTGGGAAGGCAGGATTCAGAGAGGCAAATAAAGAGCTGGAGTTACACACTGTAGTGCTTTGAATGAGAATGGCCTCCATAGGCTCAGATGTGTGAATGCTTGGTCCCCAGTTGGTGGAACAATTTGGGAAGGATGAGGAGGTGTGGTCTTGTTGGAGTCACTGGATATGGACTTTGAGGATTAAAAAGCCCATGCAGGCTGGGTCTAGTCTCTCTCTCTCTCTCTCTCTCCTCTCTCTCTCTCTCTCCATATCTGCCTGCCTGCTGATACTCCCCACACTATGATTGTTACAGACTCACCTTCTGAAATTGTAAGCAAGCCCTCATTTAATGTCTTCCTTTATAAGTTGTCTTGGTCATGGTGCCTCTTCATAGTAATAGAACAGTTATTAAGACAGTTCCTGCTGGGCAGTGGTGGCTCATGCCTTTAGTCCCTGTACTAGGGAGGCAGAGGCAGGTGGATTGCTGAGTTCAAGGCCAGCATGGTCTACAGAGTGAGTTTCAGGACAGTCAGAGCTAGAAAAACCCTGTCTCAAAAAACCAAAAAAAAAAAAAAAAAAAAAAAAAAAAAAAAAAAGACAGTTACTTCCCTATGCCATGATAAAAGCTTATTTGGGCTTTTACTTGGTACATTAGAAGTGCAAACACATTTGCAAATGAATGCTAATAAAGAGGCTGAATGAGAATCAGTGGTGTGATTGATTCTTCCTCAGTTAAATAACAGAATTTGTTCAATTTGTTTTATGGCGGGGAAGGCATGGTAAAGTTCATGATGGTCGGACTGTGCAGCTAGGATGTCTCATACATCCTTGGACCAGGGAGCAGAAGGCTCTAGCCTACACAGAGTATCCTTGTCAAAGCCTGTCGCAGTGATCTACAGTGACAGCTAAGCCCTACTTCCTGATGGTTCTACAGCCTCCACAACCAATTAGGGAGCAGGTGTGTAAACACAGAATCTATGGGACATTTTACGTTCTGATTATATTTCAAAGATGGGGAATTTTAAGCTCTTATTATCTGGGACCATTTTGACTTCTGTTGAGGTGTTTTTAGGGGCACCTTGAGGATGTTCTGTGTCTGACTCCAAATCCTTCAGACACATGTAAACTGGTCACTTCTAGGGCAGCCATGAAGGGAGCTCTGTGGGAACATTGGTTATCTATATCTGTGACATGAAAATCCCAGTGATTTTGTGGGAGAACAGTTTCAGGCCTCCATGGTTTGAAGCAAAAACTGAAGAATGAAGGGCTCGAGGTATGGGTCCTCCCTACCCTTCACTCACTCTGTTATGAGCTCCCCCGAGAGCTCTGAAGTTACTGATGTCATTGTTAGAAATGGTTTCTACCTGTAGCTCTGATTCATGGTCTGGCTTTGATGGTGATTCATGGCCTGGGAGGTTGTGCTGTGTTACCTCAGCCCTGCCCCACAGGTTCACAGAGAGAGTGCCTAGGAACAGGCCCAGTGATGGGTTGCAGTTAGATATGCTAATGAGATCAATGCAGTGGTACATTAGAAATGCAAACTCATTTGCAAATGAATGTTAATAAAGAGGAAGCTCAGCAGAGGCTGGGCCAGAATCTGTGGCATGACTGGTTCTTCCTCAGTTAAGTAACGTAATTTGTTCAATTTGTTTTATGTCAGCAAGTGAAGAACCTTTTACTCACGGTGATTCATGGAAGGAGGTTAGAAAATGGTACAGTAGAAAGGAAATTAACATTTAACCTGCCTGCCTGGATTTCCTAACGGATGTCTCAATATGACTGGGGCCATGTGCGTAAATTCTCCTGATAAACCGGACTGAAACAGCGCTATTTAAATCTCAGGGAGAAGCTGGATGGCAGATGTGCTCCAAAGCCAGGCCTGGGAATGTTGAGCCAGGACTCAGAAGATGAAAATTCCAGACTTACCTGTGGCTTGCCACATGACCTTGAGCCAGAAGCTCCTGGCCTCAGTTCCTGCACTTGTAAAGTGATTTTTAGAGTTTATAATAAACTACAGTGTGCCAACTGTTAACAATCAGATTGACATCCCATGCTGTTCACTAGGCCAATTAATTGACCCAGCAATGATTTTTTAGAACACACATGAATGCCATGTATCATACTGGTTGCTGGAAGGTCAGAGGTGAATGGAATTACCAGTGCTAACCTAAGAGAAATAAAGTCATGGCACATCTTTAAATAACTTTTTATTATGAAAAGTTTTCAATTTTCAGAATGAATAGAACATTACAATCTACTCTTATATGCCTGTCACTCAGCATATTAAGCAATTAAGAAATGTCACATTTGCCTGGTCTGTCTCCTGGGCCAGTTTTTAAGTTATTATGAAGGAAGGTCATCAATGTTGTGCCAACCCAGCACAAATAATTGCCATGATTGAGCTACATAAGCAGTTCACAGTTGTTATATCTCAGGGTTCATGGTGCAGGAGCATGGCCATGACTTAGCTGGGTGCTCTGTGAAGGGCCACAAAGATGTGACCAAGGTATCAGTCAAGCTAGGCTGGCTCTGACTGTTCTGAGTTCATGAGTTGTTACCAGGATGTGGTCCCAGGGGGCTGAGAGGCTGAGCCCATGGCGTGTGCAGCTACCCCCTCTGAATAGGTAGTCTACATACATGGCCGTTTGCTTGACCTCAGAGGTCTACAGGAGAGCCTCTGGCCTTTCACCTTCTAGTACTTACCTGATTAGATAGATGAGGTGCATTTAGGATACTGTCTGTGATTGACTTATAGTCAATGGTAAACAACTATTGTCTCATTTCTGTTGTTGTGATAGACTATCCTGGCAAATGCAATTTAGGGGAGTAGAGGGTTTGTTTCAGCCTCCACTTCCAGGACTTAGTCCATTGTGGGGGAAGCTAAGGCAGGGACACCACAGAGCTGGTCACATCACATCCGCTGTCAAGAGAAGAGAGCAACACGCACATGCATGCTTGCTTACTTGCCTTCTTGTGTTCAGCTTGGTTTATCTACTTTTACACGGTTCAAGTCTCTCTGCCAAGGGAATGCTTGTGCCTGTATTGGCCTGGGTCTTCCCACACCCATTGAGACAATCCTCCATTGACAAAGTCCCATGCCAACCCAATGTAGATAATCCTTCACTGAGATTCTCCTTTAAGGTGGTTGTATCAAAGCAACAAAGCTAGCTATCACATCTACCACAGAGCCACTATGTCATCTAATTCTTAGGTCTTGCCTCTATTCAAGGAGAGATGATTATAAAGGGTATCCATCAGTGATGGGACTCTTGGGGCCATCTTGAAAATTTGTCTATCATAGACATTCCATCTCTATAGCCTTAAATATGAACTTCTACAGATTATGGGCCTTTTCAATATAGTGTCTCATATTGATTGGCATACTAGTCAACTTAAGCTGCACTGTGTTGTCATCAGATACCACCCCCCAGATGTCAGTGGTCTCCAAGCACCATGCTTTTCCCCACTAGCTCATACTCCATAGCCATTATAAACTGGCTTCAGCTGTGGGGCTCAAGAAGGAAGAACAGTTCATTCTGGGATGAGAGGTGGAGCTTCAGCTTCAAGCTCCAGCATGAAAGTGACCATGTCTATTCTTCTTGGCTCTCCTTTACTCACCGTGTGTGTGTGTGTTTGTGTGTGTGTTATATAATGTGTGTATATGTATATATGTGTGCTACATGCCTGTATGTGAATGTGCAGAGGTCAATATCAGGCATTTTTTTCAATCACTTTCCACTCTATTTTTAAGATAGAGCTAATATCTTTTTAAGATATTAGCTACACTATCTGGCTAGCTTTGCCCTGATTGCCATCTCTGCCCCTCAGCACTGGAATGTCAGGCATAGGCTGCCAAACTTGGATTTTTTAGCATGTGTAGTAGAGATCCCAACTCAGGTCCTCACTTTGCCAGCTGAGCCATCTCCCCAGCCCCTAGATGCTCTTTTAATGATTCTGTAAATATTTTCTTTTTCATTTATACTTCTCTTAAAATAGGAAAGGAAAAGTGAATATAAGAACCGTATATGTATAATATGGAATATCACCAGAATTATAATCCACTTTAGACACTGTAGTTAGTGGCTAGACTGAGTTAATCTCCCTAGCCCTTGAATGTATATTGATTTCTTTTAAGATTATTTACTTTAGTTTGTGAGTGTTTTGTCTGCATGTATATATATGTGTTCCACATGTATGTCTGGTGTGTGCAGAGGTCAGGAGGGTGTGGAATCCCCTTGAACTGGAGTTAGAGATGCTTGTGAACAGTCATGTGGGAGCTGGGAGCTTGGAACTGAAACTGGGTCCTCATCTCTCCAGGCCCTGGCTATGAATCTTTAAATCAAATAATATAGTTGCTTATGATTCTTCATTAAATATCTTTCCTTGTGGAAGAGTCCTGCTCTGACTTGGCAAAGTGGAGCAGCTGCTGGGTAGGAAGGGGCTTCTCTCGAAGTCACCCGTCTGCTTCCCTTGCTCCCTCACTTCTTTTGTGCCTTTAGGACATGTGTTTCCTATTAGCTAGGATTAGTGCTACTAAACTTATTTGGGGCAACAATACTTCGTAGTCATTTTTAGTATTTCCCCTGCTTCCTCACATTTAAAAGAAACATATGAAATAGCCCAGGTTTAGAGAGTCAACTATCACATGTTTTCAATATCATGTTTTCTCACTCATTTGTAGAAGCTAAAAAAAAATTCAGTCTCACAGAAGGGAGGAATTGGGGAGCTCAGACATTGGATATGAGTTTAGTAGAGAAATGTAAGTTCTAATGTGTTGTCATACAGTATGGTCATTGTAGTCTAGAAAGATTTAGAATATATTTCAAAGTAAGTGGGAGACAGGAGCACCAAGACAGAAGAAACTCCAACTTTTTGCTGGGTGAGTTGTTCTGGGAAAGAAGAAGTTGAACTTGTAGGTCTGTCAACACATAGAAAAGATAAATCTGTGGGCACAGTGTTCACTTCTGTAATCCCAGAACTTGGAAACCAAGGCAGGAGGATAATGAGTTCAAGGCTAGTCTGAGCTACAAACTGACACCATCTCAATAAAAAGCAGGACAGAATCGATAGATATTTGAGGAGATGGAAATGCTAATTACCTAAATTTTACCACGATATATTTACCCATGCACCAAATAAACTGTATCCTTAAGTATGTATTGACATGATATGTTAACTGAATTTTAAAAATGTGTATGATGTCTGGTGAGTTAATTCTAATTTTTTCCTTTAGAAACTCATATTTTTTAAAGTAAAGTTCTTGGTCTCATGTCCTTGCATTCACAAATGTCCTTGAGACATTTGTAGATCAGGTAGCTAGACTGATGAGATACATATGTGCAGGCCTCTGTCTCATGTCCCCAGGATTCAGTTGGGGGGGAGGGGAACATTTTAAGTTAATGCAGTGAGAATGATTAGGTAAGAAACAGAGGCAAAAAAAAAAAATCCAAATACCAAAGGAGAAGAAGAGTCTGTTTGTAGAAATCCCACTTGTAAGGAGAAAGTTAGCATCTCCTGTCCCTCAGCACTGGCGCTAACGATGATGACTGAAAGCTTCAGCATGTGAGAGCAACGCATGGGAATCACCCGGAGCTGTGGGACAAGAAAACGATCTTGCTCACAATTGCCTTAAAGAGGGGTATGGTATACGTGTTGAGAACTAGCTTGTTTTCAAATCCTCTGTTTCCTCCTTCTCAGGGTGTCCAGACAGTGCTATACATTGGGCTGGAAGGGTAAAGTGGAATCTGGGAAGGAGGGGTTGCATAGCAGAGAAGGCCTTCTCTGAGGATCGTAGTGTTATAACTCTCTTAGAGGAAGGCCTTCTCCAATGATCTTCAGTGAGACAGCTCTCTGACAATCTTAGTTCATGCACATACCTTTATCTGGGGTGAGTTTGTATGCATACAACCTTATTGGGGGTGGAAAAGGGCTATATATGAACTTTGGAGAGTGGAAAAGGATGGTGAATGAAATTATTGGTTAGAATTTAAAGTGCTGTGAGTGCCTCATTTTGTATGGAGAGGCATTCCAGAAACTCCAGCTATTTGCTGGGTGAGTTCTTCTGGGAAAGAGGAAGTTGAACTTGTAGATCTGTCCAGGACTACTAGACTTTCCCCAGGTAGAAGGTGTGTGTGTGTTGGGGGTGGTGGTTTAGACAAGGTTAGAGAAGGTGAAACCCTGCTGGCAAAGGGGGTCCCCCATTTTCCTCCGAGCTCAGAGGAGCTGTCTGGTCATGGTAGACTTAATTAGCAAGGTTTCCTTACAGAGAGTAACTATTTAAGAAGAAAACTTAACAAAAGAATTGTAAGACTAGTACACTGAAAACTAGAAAATATTGAGCAGAAATAGAAGAGGACCTTAAAACAAAAACAAAAACAAACAAAAACAAAACCCCCAAAAAACCAGAAGCCATCGGTATTCAGGGGTTAGAAGATTTGGTACTGGTAAGACTTTAATCTTCAAGTTCATCTTTGAAGCCAAAACAATCTTCATCAGAACTCCAGCTGGCGGTTTTCAAGGGAAACAAAACAACTTTGTAAAATGATATCGAAGCTGGAGGACTCACATCTCCTAACTTCAAAACTCCCTATGCAGTGGCAGTCGAGCTGCTGAGTGTTAATGCAGGTCATATGCAAACTTACAGAACAGAGTTGGAAGCACAGATAACTTTTCTTGCAAATGTTCATTGCAATGAGTCATTGGTCTGGCTCAACATGGCCAGCAGTGGTTTACTGTGTGACACCCCACAGCTTCCACACTAAGAGGATTTTTGATTTGGTTTGTCTTATTATTTTTTAATTAAAACATTTTTAATATATTTATTTTTGTTTTCTTTTGCAGGGGAGTTTGCAAGGGCAGAGGGAGGGTATGAATGGATAAGGAGATGAACGGGATTGAGGTGCATGATGTGAAATTCACAAAGAATCAATAAAAAGTAAAAAAAAAATTAGAAATTCAGAAGCCGGACTCATGTGCTTATGGTCAAATGACTTTTGACAGCAACTTGCCAACTCTTCACCAGAGACATGGTCAGTCTTTTCAATAAATGCCGCTGGGAAGACTGGTTATTTAACCAGAGAGCCAAGGTGCCCCTACCTTACACCATAGACAGAATTAAACTCAAAAGGATCTAACTCAAAGAGTAGAGACTATACAGCTCTTGGGAGAAAACTATAAATTCTGTGAACATGGATTAAACAATGATGCATTAGGCAAAATAACCTGGACTCTATCTGGATCACAACACCTGTGTGACATTCTTTAAAAAGTGGAAACACTGGGCTCTGTAGATCCATGAAGCCTGCAGTCTCCATCTCTGCATAGACCTGAGTCAGGGTGCTGGCCGTGCACACCTGTGATCCCAGCACGCAGGAGGCAGAGGCAAAAAGAACTGAAGTTCAAATTCATTCTTGCCTACATAGAAGTTGGAGGGCACCCTGAGCTACAGGAGTCTCTGTTTCAGGAACAACACACAAACAAAAATCCCAACCCTCAGAATGGGAGGAACTATTTACATATCATACATTTGATAAAGGTCTGGAACCCAGAATAAAGGAAGAACTTCTATACCTCAGCCACTCCCCAGCTCATCCTCTTGACGACTACAAACTTGGATTTGTAGACTGATTGCTTCATGCCCAGGAACAGTGTTCAACCTTGCTGTCGTGGTTTGTATATATTTGGCCCAGGGAATGGCACTATTTGGAGGTGTGGCCTTGTTGGAATAGGTGTGTCACTGTGGGCGTGAGCTTTAAGACCCTCATCCTAGCTTCCTGGAAGTCAGTCTTCTCCTAGCTGCCTTCAGACGAAGATGTAGAACTCTAATCTCTGCCTGCACCACGCCTGCCTGGATGCTGCCATGATCCTGCCTTCATGATAAAGGCCTGAACCTCTGAACCTGTAAGCCAGCCCCAATTAAATATTGTCCTTATAAGAGTTGCCTTGGTTATGGTGTCTGTTCACAGCAGTAAAACTCTAAGACACTTGTAATCAATTACCAAGGAAAAACAAATTGAGTGTAGTAGCTCAGCTCTCTTGGCTAAATACACTCAAATCTCCCCCGTACACCACTTTTGGTGCCTCAGTCTGCAAATATGCCAGATGTGAATGCTGCCCCTCAACTTTTCAGTAGTGCATATAGAATGATAAGGCAAGATACTGTTGTAGCCAACACAGTGAATCAGCTCTGGCTTCTGTAAGTTAGGTATCCAAGTCTTAATCGCATCCTTGGTCTTTTGGCTAAGATCGAGTGGACAAGTTATGATTCTGCAACATCTGGTAACACCTTCAAATGATGGTGACATGCTAGTTACCTAGCAAACATTTGGTAAGTGCCAGCTCTGCTCCGCTAAGTGATGGTTCTGTGAGAACCGTGGGTCGGGTGAGAACAGACACAGAAGTAGATAGAGATGTCACAGCACGGGTGGTGTTACCAGAAGAGAGAAAGGGGTTCAGCTGGGTCTGAACCCAAGTCCACACAACTTTCTGTCTATTCATTGTGCTGAGAAAGTGCTAGCTGACCCTTCACGGAAGCTTTGTGCCTCCATCAGATATGTTGGTCTCATTTTTTTTCCTCTCTGGCCTCTACGGCCTTCCCGGGTACAAATGAAGTCTTTATTGTCACCTTGACTGGATTTCAAATCATCTGGAAGCCACACCTAGACAGGTATGTCTGGGAGGGTGTTTTTGAGTGAGCATGGCACTATTTCATGGGCTAAGATCCCAGGCCTAATAAAAAATAATAGAGATCCCAGGTGAGCACTAAATACTCTACTCTCTTCTTTCTGGTCCGTTGAAATGTGAGCAAGCAGCTTCACGATTTAGCCACCACCTTCACCTGAGCTCACCACTCCGCCTTCCTACCACAATGGTATTTCTTCATACTGAGAACCAAAATAAATCCTTCCTTAATTAAGTTGCCCTCCTTCAGGCCTTTGGTCACAGTGATGAGAGAACCAATGCACTGCTATCATGCACATCACTGGGCCACAGTATTCTTATTTTCTTGAATTTTCTCACCTCTCTTCTCTTTATCCCATCTTCAAACCATCCTGCTTAGTAACTAGATTGATGGGCACCACTTGGCACTCATTACAGCCCCTAAGCCCATCAAGAACTGACCAAGTTCACAGCTGTGGCTCTGTTCTTTCTGCCTAATATCTGTCTGCTTTATTTCCTTCCTTTTCCTTGCTACATTTCTGTCATAGTTGAGCTTAAAATTTGGAGTTTGGGACCAGATTTCCCTCATACTTGTCACCAAGAGGAGTCAGTGGAGCACGGAGATCTGCCTGGTGCTCTGGCCACTCCTCCATAGCCATCCTTCTTAGTATACATGAGATGCTCAAATGATGATGTTTAATTCTAATGACAAAGAATATAACAAGGACAGGAAATGGCCTGGCATTAATCTCCACTCCATCTTGTGGTGGTGACGGCGATGAAAATGAGAAATAGTTTAAGCTTAACTCTCATTATGATCATAATTACATTTTGTGGTCATTCTTAGTTTCAGCAGAACCCAACTGCTCACCATGTCAATTTGAAAGATACAGACAGCCTTTAATTTTTTTTTTCTAGCATTCATTTGCCCAGCCATCTGCTGAGGACTGATTCTTAGGAAGCTGAAAATTAGATGTAAAGAACTTATCTGTTTATGTTTAAATGGTTTGGCATGGACCTGCTAAACATCTGGATAAATATAATTTACATGCATGTGCAGCAAAACTCATTGAATTGGCCAGCTGATTAATTTTTCTAATACATTTAATAGAATGCTCAAAATCAGGTCCCTATGGCTAAGAGCACCAAGTACTAAGAAGCACTGGAATAGTGAGGGGGACTAATCAGAGGACCAAACCTAGGGAAGGGTGGTTCCTCTAGCACAGCAGCCATTACAGGGTCACCGAGAGGCTCTCACTGTGCAGATGGGACCTTTTAAAACAACTGTACAATGTGTGTTTCTGCAGAATCATGGGGTTCTTTTATGGCTGTTAAATTTACCAATAATTACCTCCACTGATTATTTATTTATTCTTTTTGCATATATTAACTGAGCACCTCTGATTGGCTAGCTGTTGTCTAGGAGCTAGGAATGCAAAGACAAGGGAAGGCAAGCCCTTGTTTTGATAGGCTCCACTTTGGAAAGTCAGCCAGAATCTAACACATCACAGAAGGCTAAAAGAGAGTGAGGAGAAGATATCTTCACTATCTCAGGAGAGTTGCAGGGCTCAATTTGGGCCATGCTGGCATTTTAGTATCCTAATAAACTGGCTTGGTCTTGGGTTATAGGTAGTGGATAAGTCACCTAGTTTCTGTTGACCTTGACTCTCTGTCTGTAATTGTACTTTTTTGGGCTGTTGAGACGGAAGTAGACAATATGTGACAGAGACACTGGTGTCATCCAGTATCAACTGGGAAGACTGGTAGGGCACTTAATGCTTTTCTGAGAGTAGAAGCTGGATGTATATTCCAAGAAGAGGTCTGGGGCATCAAATGGAAGGGACATCTAGGAGTGGAAGCAGAGACCCTGGAGGGTCCTTGGTTCTTGGATGCCTAAGTGAGGAGATTGGACTGGCCCCAAAGCCATGAGGGTCTCTTTGCAGCAGAAAGGAAGGGAGCATATTTTTATTTTAGAAATGTCACAGTGGCTCTAAAGGGGAAACTAAGTCCCCTGCAAATGCCATGACAATAGTGGATTAAACTTTTAAAACAATAAGCCAGCACTAATTAAATAATGTCTTTTTAAAGAGTTGCCATGGTCATGATGTCTCCACAACAATAAACCCCTAACTAAGACAATGGGAAGATCCACCTTTAATCTGTGCCATACCTTCTGGTGGCAGCCTTCTGGTGGCAAAGAACACAGAAGAAGGGAGCTTTCTCTTTTGCCTGTTCATCCTCACTCTCACTGACAAGTCTGTTCCTTCACTGGCATTAGAGACTACTTATTCAGGATAATGGCATATATTGAAGATCAGCTGAGACATCTAGCCTTGTGGACTGAACACCTACTGGATGCTTGGATATTCTGTTGTTAGACAGTCATTTTTGGACTAGCTGGACCACAGCCTGTAAGCCACTCTAAAAAAACTCTCTCTCTCTCTCTCTCTCTCTCTCTCTCTCTCTCTCTCTCTCTCTCTCTCTCTCTCTCTCTCTCTTGGTTCATTCTATTTGTTCTGTTCCTGTAGTGAACCATGAATAATAACAGATTTTAAAAAGAAAGGTCCAAGCACCTTGTCGGGACACTTCTGATGGGCTTGTCTGTCTTCAGCTGGTGTTTTGATATGTAATAGTGAGTCTCACGAAGTGTTAAGAATAAACTCACAGATACTGTGGGCAACTGGCATAGGAAAGAGAGATGGTAGATGCCTACTGAACAGGAAACTATTCTGATGTACTTGGAAGTGTAAGTTTACATCTGCCTCTAAAGCTGGTCAGGAAATGAGACCAGTACTAACCAATGATTGTGGGTCCTTGAAAGATTCATGGTCAGCTACACTAGGACCCTGGAGCTTTTCTTATCCAGCTGTTAGCCTCAACCCTGTGCATCATCTCCACCCCCCACCTCCTCCTGTTCCCCGTAGCTCCAAGCCGCAGTCTCAGGTCTGGCAGCTCTTAATAGGTTGTGGAATTAGAGCTGACCTTTGCAATTGTGGTTGTAAAAAAATATTAAATTTAAAAATTGTTAGATCTCAAATGAGCTGAAATCTTTTGTATGAAAACTCCGCCTATCATCGCTTTTGTCCATAAAATATATTTGACCTCAACCATATAATTAAAGCCAGTGAATCTACCAGCCCTGTGAAGTTTATTATGTGCAAGGCCTTACAGTTATTCTTGCCTGAAAGGGACAGCTCAGCTTCCATTGCAGGCATTTTCTTGAGTTGCTGGGCAAAAGCTGTAGACAGGATGTCGAGTCTTGTCTGGAATGTTCCCACTTTACCCCCACACCCCTCCCCTACCACAATCCAGGTTGAACAGAAAATGCTTCACAATTAGAGAAAAATGTCCAACAAAGGCTTGCCAGGCTGATCATACATTCTGGGGGAGAGACGGTGTTACTAGGAGGGATTGACATGGCCCAGGAAGATCAGCATCAAACTCCCAAGCTGAAGGCCCAGCCTCAGGTATTCAGATAAAGACCCAGCCTCAGGTACTCAGATGAAGACCCAGCTTCAGGTACTCAGATAAAGACCCAGCCTCAGGTATTTAGATAAAGACCCATCCTCAGGTACTCAGATGAAGATCCAGCATCAGGTACTCAGACGTAGTTTCCAAGCTAAGAGATCTAAGCACATCTTTTCCAAGCTTAGAGATCTAAGCGCATCTTTCTGTTCAGTGCTGCAGAAAGCAATGGGCCTGACACAGTTCTTGAATGAAAGAGGAAGAGCATGGGCTTAGGAGTCTGGTACTGAGCTGGGGTTTTAATCTCTACTTTTTATTTGATGTGTGAATCTGTCAAGTCATTAAACCATTCAAAGCTCCAGTTTCTCTCTCTCTCTCTCTCTCTCTCTCTCTCTCTCTCTCTCTCTCTCTCTCTCTAAACAGGGGTTTTCTGTGTAGACCTGGCTGTCCTAGAATTCACTCTGTAGACCAGGCTGGCCTCACACAAAGAGATTTGCCTGCCTCTGCTTCCAAAGTGCTGGGATTAAAGGTATGCACCACCACTGCCTCCTGGCTTCCAGTTTTCTTATTTATAAAATAAACCCAGAACAAAAGGAAAAGACAGAGCTCTTCAGAGCAGCAGTTCTTTGGATGACAGGCTAATGCCTTAGACACTGAGCACAGAGCCTGGTGTATAGAAGTCGGCTGCATGATAGTCTTAACTGTCACCTTGATGAGATTTAGAATCATATGAGAGATGGATCTCTAGGCCCATACCTCAGACGGATTATCTTGATGAATTTAACTGAGGTGGAAGAGCCTCCTTCCCGGTGTGGGTGGCACCATTCCCTGGGCTGGAATCTTGAGTGGAATGCAAAGAAAAGAGGGAGCATCACCTTTCCAAACTTCTTGACTGCAGAGCAATGTGACCAGCTGCCTGAAGCTCCAGCTGTTACCGTGACTCCTTGTCACGATGGGTTGTGTATCCTTGAACTTCGAGCCCGAGTAAACTCTTTCTTCCTGAAGCTGCTTTTGTTAGAGTGTTTTATCACAGCAACTGGGAAAGTACCCAAGACAAATGGACACACCCCCTTTCATGTTCTTCTTCTTGCTTTGTCCTTCTGGACCACAAACTGTGGACATAGCCAAATAAGTTATCTGTGGCTGGAGGGGAGTTCATGTTCTAAGAAATCTGAGGCCAGGTTATTAAGCTGCATATAAATCATTGATATAGAGTAGCATTTTGTCACCATGTAACAAAAATGAAGAAAACCAAATAGAAGCCCAGGAGCAGACCCAGCTACCAATAGTGCTGGAGGACCCAGTACCAATTCCACTGGAATGGAATGACCAATAAAAATGTGCTGGAAATGCTGGTTAACTGCATTAGGGAAATGCAATATGACCCCTTCTGCATACCATCCACAAAGTCTCTCATGCATGGATTAAATGTAAAAGCTAAAACTAACCTTTTAAAGAAGAAAACAGACACTACCTTTTAATACCAGATAGTTTTAAGCAAAACACAAGTTGGCAAGTTGCAGGACGCCAAGACTCTCAGAACTTCTTAATGTCAAATAAAAACAAACAACAACAGATGTTTGCAACATACATAACAGATATTAGTATGTAGAATCTAGACAAATGGGAACAATCCATGGAAATGGAGCAGAGGGTAATCCGTCAAGAGCATGAGTAGGCATGTTTGGGAGAGTAAGCTAGGATAGACAATTAGCATGGACAGTTGCCGGATCTCATCTCTAACCAGGAAAATGCAGATTAAAGCCACAGTGGCACACTGTTTTACCTTTGCTTGATTGATCCAAGTCAAGTGGAACAATGGCTTGTGCTTGCAGAGAATTTGGCTTTATTTCCTCACACCCACAAAATGACTCACAACCATCTGCAATTTTAGTTCCGTGTGGTCTGATGCCCTCTTTGACCTCAGGCACCAGACACATGTGTCACACAGGCATACCTGCAGGCAAAACACCCATATTAAAAAAAAAACCTATCAAATATCTGACTATACTTTGCACCACCAAGCAAATTAGTCAAGGATTTCTTTAGGACAGTGTTTCTCAACCTTCCTAATGCTCCGATCCTTTAGTACAGTTCCTAATGTTGTGGTGACCCTCAACCTTAAAAATATATTGTTGTTATTTCATAACTGTAATTTTGCTACTATTATAAATTATAATATAAACATCTGATATGCAGTATATCTGATTTGCAACCCCCAAAGGTATTGTGACACATAGGCTGATGGCCATTGCTCTAGAGGAACACGAGCAATAGAATAAATATACACTATGAAGGGAGATTTATTAGACTGGCTTACAGGACAGGATTGAATAATCCAACCAAGAGGCTGAGAACCAGGTAGCAGCTCAGACTATAAAGCTGGAAGCCTTGATAGTCCTAGTCTACCACAGAAGGCCCAGAAGAGCCTTAGAGAGATGCTAGTATGGAGTCCATGTCAGAAGGCCGAAGAAACCCGGGCCTGGTGTTAGTGGAGGCTAAGCCATCCATGACACATTTGCTCAGGAAGAAGTAACGGCAGGAGGCAACACTGAAGTTCCTCAGGCCTCTTCCTATCTGCACTGCCTGTCCCCCCCCCCCCCAGGGTTAATCCTCTCAGAAAATGCCCTCACAGACATGCCAGAGAGGTGTCTCTAGGCTGATTCTACAACTGTCACAGTGAGATGAAGAATCACAAATCTTATGTATGTTGGATGTGAGAAAGAACAACAGGAAAAGAATTAACATTGTATTGCAAAGTTACACATGCAGAGCCTCTCTCTCTCTCTCTCTCTCTCTCTCTCTCTCTCTCTCTCTCTCTCCTCTTTCTCTCTCTCTCCCCACATGTCAGCAACTCCACTATGAGGTGTCTAATGTCTACTGATAAGAGACTGGACTAACCCTAGATGGAATATTATTCTCACAGGAAAAATAATGGTCTATAGTCACCTAACGAACATCCACATGGATCTTTGAAACCCAATGTTGAGTGGAAAAATACTAGGCACAGAAGACCATAGAGAAGAAAGTGATGGTTCTGTAAAGCTCAAGACACTGAAACAATGCTCACCAGTACTGAAGGTTATTGAGAAAATGGACTGAGCATGCAGCCAGGATCATGCTACGCTTCAGAAGAAGCAGGCAGATGGAGTTGAACAGGTAGTCACAGCAGTGCTGATATCACTTTGTTTCTTTTGATGAGAGATGGATTCACCATGTGCTTCATCAAAAAATAACAACAAAATGAGCTACCATGGCAGGGCTGGGAGGAGTCATGGGGCAGCAACAGTCTCTGGCTGGCTCTCAGAAGGTAGAGTTGTAAGGAGAAAAGGGGAGTAATGAATGATGCTACTGAGAAGCCAAGCTCATGTAGGTGAGGAAGAGAGCAACTAGAAGATTCTAGGGGAGTGGAGCTTGTCAGACCCACATCATCAGTTGGGGATGAGAAGGGCCACGAGTAGGCGTAGCCTTCTCTGCAGGCATGCACATGCGAATTACAGAGCCACGAGGACTGTTGCAGGGATGCAGCATTGCTGGTTGAGCTGTCTCTGGGCTTTTTTCAGCATATGTAATGTGGGATGCTGGTGTCAGGTGGTGGATGCTGTCTTTGTTGTGAGAAGCAGATGCTGGGTAGGTGTGTGTCTGTGAGTTTCAGCCTTCGGGATTAGAGCCCTGTGGAGTAACTACTGGGGCATGTTTTGAATTCTAAGATTTGGTGTTTTGAAGCTCAGACAAAGATAATGTAATGGTCAGAGGGTTGGGAAGATAGCTCTGTTGTGAGCTAACTCCACCAGAGAACGCGCATAGCCATTCTTAAAGCTGAACAGAAAGTCTATATTGCTGGCCAGCAGCTGCATGGGGAACTTGCTAAAATCATGCAACCTGAAGTCTTGCCTTATTTTTTGTTTGTTTGTTTGTTTGTTTGCTTGTTTTTTAGGCACAAAATCCATATCCTGGTTGACACACTTCAGTTAGCAAGAAAGGAAAGAGGCAGGACTTCAAAAGCCAAAAGGCATATTGACTCTCCTGGACCCTGGAATTATGGGTCAGGTCCTTCCTGGATTAGGTCTATTCCAGGCAGGTGTTGGTGCCTGTGTGTTGGGTTCTAAGTCACAATGGTGTCTCCAACATGGCGTTGGTTGTGCTAGGGTATGGGGCCTGTCACACTCAATTGGTAAAGTACTTGCATTTAAGCAGAGGGACTGGAGTTCAACACCTAAAGCCATTTTGTTTGTTTGTTTGTTGTTTTTTTAAAGCTGGAAGCGGTAGAAGGCCCTTGTAACCTCATTACTGGGAGGCAGAGTCAGGTGGACTCCTGGTACTTGCTGGCCAGCTGGTCTTACCTAGCTGATGACCTTCATCATGTCAGTGAAAGGCCCCATGTCAAAAACAAACAAGACATAAAACAAGGTGGACAGTGTCTGAGGAACAACCCCAGAGGTTGTTGACTTCTGGCCTTTCACATGTACACACACGACACACACACACACACACACACACACACACACACCTAAACACATCATGCATACACTGAAAAAGAAAATGCTCAGAGTTAAGAGTATTGTCAGTAAAATAATAATAATAACAATAATAATAATTTAAAGAATTCATATGTGAAACTTGTTTATTCTGTGACATTAGGGCCAAGTCTCAGTGGGGAAGTGTGGGTGACTTTGTCCTGTTCTTAACCTGATAGCCCCTTTCCCTGTCCTTGGTATCATGTCCTCTGCGGAATGTGGGCTGTCCACTATTTAAGTGGAACGTGGTGTAACACCCTTGAAATATGCCCAGTGGCTGGGAGCAATGGCCTTGCAGTAACCAGGAAATAACGGGTCGGTGGGGACCTCTGGACTTCACTGGACTCTTTTCCTGTTTGCTTTTCCAGAAAATCTTAGTTTGTACTCTATTCCCAGTCATTTAGCAAGTTTTCCAGTTTGATCCATTGTTAAGACAGATAAAGGGCTCTTTCTGATTCGTAGAAAGCTGAAGTCCCTTGCTTTTCTGCATCTGTGGCCTGTGGGAAGCGCCTTAAAAAATGACACCATAGAGCTTAGCAAGAGGCACATATTTTGATAAAAATTAGCCATCGTTACATTTGTCTGATTTGCGTACATGAGAGTGTCTATGTGTGTGCACATGTGTGCAGGCATACTCGAATGTGAGTGTGGAGTCCAGGAGTCCACAGAGTGTCTTCTTCAGTCCCTACCATCCTCCTGCTCCCACTCCCCATAGTTGGGGTTATAGATAAGGGCTCCTGTGCCTGGCTCTTCACGAGCAGGTTCCAACCTCAGGTCCTCATGCCTGCACAGTCAGCACTTTACTGGCTGAGCCATCTTCCCAGCCCAGATAGCTTGTTCCCTTCTGTCATTTCCCAATCACTGCCCATATTCAAACTTGGTTTAAAAGTCTCTGAACCGGTTGATCTGATCCTGGGTGCAGCGCAGGTGCATCTGGACTGCAAAACATAATTGGTTCACGAATGAGTCCCTTGTGCTCTGGGAAATAGTTCAATGCACGTAGAATTAGAGTTTGGAAAGCCTTACTCTCCGCCCCCCTCCCCATGGAAACTTACCTCTCCCCAGTTCCAGTAGCTTGTGGGCATTCTATGCTTTGAAGAACCATTAGCTTGCATTTACTGTTATCATATTAAATAAAAGAGATACCTTGGATTATTGAATTGACAGGGTTTTTTTTTTTTCCAGAGTGGCCTCAGGATCCTGGGAGACTGGCTGACTGTTCTTTCCTTTCACAGTCAACTTGGGCAAAAGGAGAGAGAAGCCTGGTGGCTTCTAATTGTGCCTTTACAGCCAACTGGGCTACCAAAATGATTGTCTTTTTCTCTCCAAGCCTTACTGACCTGTGGCTAATGAGATTTGTGCTTCGATTAGTTGTAGAACATAAATTAGCTAATCGATGGCAACGGATTCACATTATTTCTCAAACATGAGTTCCGCAGCAGTGATCTGTAGGTAATATTCAAATCAATTTCAAATATTCAGGATGCCTCTGTGGCGTGGTACAGTCGTGGCAGCAGCTGCTTAGCTCAGGTTGGGCCTAGAGGAGGATACAAGTCTTTGCTGTCAAGAGTCACAAATCGCCGGGCCTTTGTTATGCAAGGTCAAAAAGGCTAGGAGGGCTCTTTAGGAGGCTGGTGGGCACAAAGCAAGACGCATCTGGGAAAGTGGACAACCTGAGATAGTGTCCAGTCTGAATCAGAAACTTGCAAGTGTCGTCCCCCCAAACCCTACAAAAGCTACACAACCAAGACAAACACAACAACAACAGCAGCAACAGCAGCAGCAGCAGCAGCTGCTGCTGCAACAGCAACAACAACCAGGGAATCTTAATTTCAGGCTTTTTTGTTTTTAAGTGTTCTTTCTTGTATTTTCGTGTGTGTGTGTATGTGTGTGTGTGTGTGTGTGTGAGAGAGAGAGAGAGAGAGAGAGAGAGAGAGAGAGAGAGAGGGAGGGAGGGAGGGAGGGAGGGAGAGGGGGGAGCTCTGTGTTGAAGTCAGGGGACACTTTTTGAGAATTTGTTCTCTTTGGTACCAAACTCGAATCAGTAGGCGTGGCAGCAAGCATCTTCACCCGGAGCCCTCTCACTGGCCTCTAATTTTAGATTTTAATGTAGAAACTTTGCAAAGAGAAAGGTCCTCTGCTAGCACGTTCCTTTTTAAGCACCGAGAAGCCATTCTTGAGGCTCTGCTGTAATTGTCTCATCTGCACAATTAACCAGCATCTTGGCATAAAATGTGTGGATTTGTAGAGTCTTCTAGGCATCTGTGGGCTTTCTGGTCCAAGTTCTGTTAGTACTGAAGCCACAGAAAATTAAATGTTCCCCAAAGAACTTCCAGATGTGCTGTATTCTAATAGGCTCATTACACAGCAAATTAAAAAGCAGAGTAAATGGAACTGTAAAATTTAAATTACTCTAAAACCACATCCCTTTGCTTTGAGCATTCATTTGTGGGGTTTGCATTTTGCAATAAATGTGAATTAGGCAGCTACAATAACTGTTAATCATATATTTATAAAATAGTAATGAGGAAATGAATAGTAGAGTAAGACAGCTGCACATTTCTCTAATAGTGTGTCAACTGTGAACATAATAAGATGTGGAACTTGTTTGGTGCTGGGCCGATAATACAGCTGAATGTACGAGATCGCTTCAGCCTCTTAACTTTACATGAAATTATACATAAAATCCATAAAAGCCCATAATAATGCATTATGCCTCGGAATTGTATTCAATATTTTTCTTTGCTTTGATTTTCTGAAATGAGCTCTACTTTCATGGAAGTCATCTTCCAGGGGTCGGAGGCTTTTGTTTCAGGCCTGCAAGTCTGCTAAGACTGCAATCGGATTTAAAGAAAGCGGTGCCTACTCGGGCAAGGAGTTAATGGTAGAGCTTCTCTCCATTTTCCCTGGGCTGTTTTAAGTGGGCAGAGGCCCGCTCTGTCCTGAGCTGAGGACACGGTGAGCATAGTCCTCCCTGACCACCCTCAGATGGGAGGATCATAGAGGGAGGCTTTAGGCTCTTCTGCAGAGTCCCGGGATGTGGGTGTGGCCAGGTACAAACAGGCATCTTAGTTGGAGGTGGAGGCCGGAGATTCTGGGAGGGTAAAGAACAGCTATAGGTCAGTGTTTGAAGAGGAGATGGACTCTTTATGTGCCACACCCACCTGACTTCCTTGAGGCTTAGCTATGGGAGCTGATCTGGTGGCAGTTGAAAATGGGAGGAAACCTGTGTGCTTAGCAAGACAAGGGACAGGGAGGGACAGCTCTTCTGTGGGTGCTGGAGGACTGGTCTGACCTGGATCTCTTTCTTTCTCTCTTTCTCTTTCTCTCTCTCTTCTTTCTCTCTCTTCTTTCTTTCTTTCTTTCTTTCTTTCTTTCTTTCTTTCTTTCTTTCTTTCTTTCTCTCTTTCTTTCTTTCTTTCTTTCTTTCTTTTTCTTTCTTTCTTTGTTTCTTTCTTTCTCTCTTTCTCTTTCTCTCCTTTCTTTCTTTCTCTCTCTTCTCTCTCCTCTCTCTTCTTTCTTCCTTCCTTCCTTCCTTCCTTCCTTCCTTTCTTTCTTTCTTTCTTTCTTTCTTTCTTTCTTTCTTTCTTTCTTTCTTTCTTTCTTTCTTTCTTTCTTTCTTTCTTTCTTCCTTTTTTTCAAACCAAAACAGTTGACAATTTTATTTTCACATTTCACAATATAAGTGAGAACCACACTTCTTTTGTATCACTTCTCTCTCTGAAAGTATTCTCTTTGTTAGGAAGGGAAGTTTCCTTGCCATGCATCTGGTAAACCCTCAGATTCAGCACCAAGATCTCTTGGCGAAACAACAAGAAATACAAAACAATAAAGAGTGCTTCTCCTCTTATCTGTCTGGCCGCATCATGCCAGGCCATGTGGGCACCAGCATAGGGTGGGCAGGAGGTCTCATCCTGGGCATCATGGGCATGTGACCTCCCATGGGTGGTCTCATTCCAGGAGCAGGTCCCACAGGCATCATCCCAGGAGGAGGAGGACCCATCATTGGCATCATGGGAGAGCCTCCCATGTGGGATGCAGGCATCATGCCAGGCTGAGGAGGACCCGGGAGATGGGATCATGGCCCCTGCAGGCAGAGGAGCAGAGAACAGAACTGGAGGGATCTTCCTGTGCAGCTGTTGTTTTGTCAGTCAGGCTCTGGTCCGGCTCTTCTATGTATTTCTGGTAATAGTCTTTGACATTCTCTTTGTGTTTCCTACCATTGCCGTGTGTCATCCTCACATTTGGAGGATCATGGGTAAGATATGTATCACAGTAGTCACAATAAAACTTAGGCATGATGCTCTTCAGGCCATTGGCTACCTGGGTTTCTGACCTGATTCCCTAAAAAGACTCTTTGAACTGAAATAGAGCTTCTGACTAGATTTCAACTTGTGTGTCAGTGGAGGCAGGGAAAGAAGTATTGAGACAGAATTCATGTGGAGAGTTGATACATCTAGCTTGCTGTGCTTCGCCCTCCACAGCATTGCTGGGAGAGCAGATGCTCTTTGGGGCAGCAATTAGTGCTCCATCCGGGCTGGTCCAGCCTTAATTAACTCCACCCTCCTCATCAGACACCCCCAGGGTTCTGGCTGTGTCATGGTTTTGAATGTGGTTACTGTGTGTGGTTTGCTTGGTTTGGCATGTTCTCTGCATGTAAGTGAAAGGATCCAGATAGACTTCTGCCTTTGGGAAGGTTCCAGAATTCCTGACATCTTTTCTGATTCCCCAACACCCATTGGACTGTGTGTGCATCTGAATTCCAATGATTGGGAGTCTCTTGGAGTTCTGTACACTGCTTCCTGAGAAGGAAGGCTTCAGGTATATGTCTTAATTTTGGAACATGCTTCTTCTTGTTTTGGAAAATGATAGCACTCACTGGATATGTAAGTTTGAAGGAGATGGTCTGGGAAACTCTGACTTCACCTTGGCTGATTTGTCTCACAAAGGCCATCTTTCCCAAGGATGACTTCTATCTCCCGACATGAAAGGGACTGCCTGCAAAAAACAGAAAAAGAACAGTTCTTGTGGAAGTGTAACTCCACGATCCCCAATGTGGACTGTTTCCAGATGGGACACTGGGGGTCCACAGCCACCCTGCTCTGTGTGCCAGACCAATATAGGACCATAAATGAGTGAGGTGATCTAGGCAGAGGCAGAACCCATTAGTTTCCCTGGGAAGAAGAAGAGAGAGAAGGTCAAAGAAAGAGAGTGGAATGGGGAGAGGGAAGGAAAAGAGAGGGAGGAAGAGGAATGAAAAGATAGAGATATTATATGCACATACCCAGGGCATTCTGTAATCTCTCAAACCAGCTCCGTCTCCTATATGTCTCAGGATGCATGTGTAATAGTTCTGGTTGATTTGGTATTTGCTGTGCAGTTCAGTGTAGCCTTGAACTTGCAGCAATCTTCCTGTCATAGCCTCTCAAGGGCTGGACCACTATTGAAAAATTTAAAGCATTTTTTTTTTAAATTACAAAAATACTCTCTAGTCACGTTAGAGAATACGAGACTAAAAACAAGCATTAAAACAATAAATAAGTATTACCCATAGTCACCCCACTCAGAGGTGATGCATGCCTCCACACCCAAGATCCAAACAAAAGCACACAATGTTCAGAATCTATGGCGATGCTTTGCATATCATTAAACACTCTTCTACATCGTAAGACATTGTTTAACAAGTCCTCATAGAGTGCCCAGCTTAAAGAAAGCCATGACTGCCTGACCACTCTCTTACCTGTTTAAAATTAATTCCACAGTATAAACATGCATTCTTTATACATTTAGATATTTTCCTATTTATTTTATCCTCGATTAACAGTTATGAACATTTTTTTTTTGAAAATTTAGATTGTTGTTGCCATTAAAGCCTTTAAAATTTTATCAGTTTTCTATGCAGGGACATTAGGGAAATGGTGTGGACACAAAGATTTTTTTTCACATAAACTAGAGGGGTGTGGCTAGGTGCAAAGCCTGCCCTAAACACATTAGGCCATGGTATGTTCTGTGCTGAGATATATGTCTGAGATGCATGTCTGATCACTCTTGCTGGGTGATGATAACTTTAATAACTAGATTACCTAATAACTATATTTAGATGACTAGAGCAGTGTCCATACTATTTAATCCACTGACAGGGCTGGAGAGATGGCTCAGCAGTTAAGACCACTTGCTCCTCTTGTAGAGGACCTAGGTTCAGTTCCCAGTAACCATGTGGTGGTTCAAAAAGCCTTGTAACTCCAGTCCCCAGGGACCCAACACCCTATTTTGGTTTCTATGGGGACCAGGCACAAACATGCACAGATAATAATATATATGGGGCAAGAACTCATACACGCAGACAGCAATCCCCCTGTCCACAGTCATACAAAGCAGTAGCTTGAACATAGCTGTAAAGTCCTAATGGCCTCTCGAAGGGGAGGTGCCCCCAAAGAGAGTCACTGCTTTCCTGACTGTAGGTTTGTTTGGGGGTCTCTTTCCTGGATTCTTTATTTGGACACCTATGCCATCTCTGCCCTGTGCAACATGGGCAACTATGGATGACCAATGTTCATCTAAGGCATGAGCAGACTGAAGACTGCCCAGGAATAGAGATTTGGCAGTCAATTGAATGTACCCCCAAAGTAGCAGAACCCCCAAATCACACCATCACCAAGAACCAGCCCACTGTAACCAAGCCAGACAGAAAATACTCAAAATGATGTGTGTGTGTGTGGTTCATATTGTGGGTAGAACAGCCAGATAAAATATAAATTGCCCAACTTTATGGATTTCAGACAAACAACCAATATATAAATGATTAAAAGTAGTTTTTAAATTCCAGGAGGCGGGGGAGAAAGAAAACCCTTGTGCATTGTGTGGTTCATACCTCCCTCAGGGAAGATGCCTCGCAGCTTCTCTGGGGGGATCCCGACCATTCTTTTGCAGTGACTCAAAAGCCTAAATGTGGAGGCCTGATTTGATGCCTTAACTAGAGAACACAGAGTTCAGAGCCAGAGGGAAGGGAAGATGAAAGAGCTGAGAGTCCAGGCCCACTTTTGTTTTTAAGCTTAACTCTTGTTCTTTGGCACCAGTACAGCAAAGTCAAAGGCAGGGAACCTGTCTGCCTCAAATCGATGAATGTGCCTAGTCTTCCATGGTGGTTCTGCTTCCTGGACGTTTTGCATACTTTCTTACTCCATTTGGAGTTAAGACCAGTGGGCTGGTCACCACAGGAAGCAGGATTTCCTTAAAAGCAAGCATACACACAAATGAACAAACAGACAAATCAAAACAGAGCCAGCAAGATGGTTGTCCTGCCATAGTATTACTGGAGGACCCAGCTATACCTTTCCTGGGCATATATTCCCAGAAGATGCTACAACATGTAATAAGGACACATGCTCCACTATGTTCATAGCAGCCTTATTTATGATAGCCAGAAGCTGGAAAGAACCCAGATGTCCCTCAACAGAGGAATGGATACAGAAAATGTGGTACATTTACACAATGGAACACTACTCAGCTATTAAAAACAATGGATTCGGGGCTGGTGAGATGGCTCAGCGGGTTAAGAGCACTGACTGCTCTTCCGAAGGTCCTGAGTTCAAATCCCAGCAACCACATGGTGGCTCACAACCATCCTAACAAGATCTGATGCCCTCTTCTGGAGTGTCTGAAGACAGCTACAGTGTGCTTACATATAATAATAAATAAATCTTTAAAAAAAAAACAAAAAAAAAAACAATGGATTCATGAAATTCTTAGGCAAATAAATGGAACTAGAAAATATCCCCAGTGAGGTAACCCAATCACAAAAGAGTGCACATGGTATGTACTCACTGATAAGTGGATATTAGCCCAGAAGCTCAGAATACCCAAGATGTAATTCACAGACCACATGAAGATCAAGAAGAAGGAAGACAAAAGTATGGATAGTTTGGTCTTTCTTAAATGGGGTACAAAATACCCATGGGAGGAGATACAGAGACAAAGTGTGGAGCAGAGGTTGAAGGTAAGACCATCCAGAGACTGCCCCACCTGGGGATCCATCCTGTATATAGTCACCAGACATTATTGTGGATGCCAACAATTGCTAGCTTACAGGAGCCTGATATAGCTGTTTCCTGAAAGGCCCTACCAGTGCCTGACAAACACAGAGGGAGATGTTCTCAGCCAACCATTGAACTGAGCACAGGATCCCCAATGGAGGAGCTAGAGAAAGGACCCAAGGAGCTGAAGGGGTTTACAGCCCCATAGAAGAAACAACAATATGAATCAACCACTCCCACCAGAGCTCCTGGGGACTTAACCACCACTCAAAGAGTACACAAGGAGGGACCCATGGCTTTAGCCACATGGATAGCAGAGGATGGCCTGGTTGGACATCAATGAGAGGAGAGGCCCTTGGATCTGTGAAGGCTCATTGTCCCAGGGTAGGGGAATGCCAGGTCAGGGAAGTGAGAGTGGGTGGATTAGAGAGCAGGGGCATGAGGGATGGGATAGGGGGTGTTTGGAGGGGAAACATGGAAACATTTGAAATGTAAATAAAGAAAATATAATAATAATAATAATAATAATGAGGATGATGATAATGATGATGCCCTGCTTAGTTTTACGTCAGTTTAACACAAGCTGAAGTTATCTGAGAGAAGACTCCTGATTGAGAAAATGCTTTCATAAGGTCCAGCTGTAGGATGCCTGTAGGCCATTTTTTAAAATTAGTGATTGCTGCGGGGAGGCCCAGCCCACTATAGGTAGTACAACCCCTGGGTGAGTAGTCCTGGCTTCTATGAGAAAGCAGACTGAGCAAGCCCCAAGGAGCAAGCCAATAAACAACAGTCCTCCATGGGCTCTGCATCAGCTCCTGTCTTCAGGATCTGGCCTGCCTGAGCTCCTTTAGTGATGAGAGAGAAATAAATCCTTTCCTGCCCAGGTTACTTTTAGTCAGGGTGTTTTACTTGAGCAATAGCAACCCTTAGATGGTGACTCAGCATGTCAGGGTGCTTGCCACCAAGTGACAAAAAATCATTCACAATCTAATTTTCTTTTCTAGCCATTGTAGACTCCTTGGAGATAAGAACAGGAAGAAAATTCCCTAGAATTCCTTATTCAAGGAAAGGCACTGACACTTTTTTTTGGTAGGTTTTCTCTCCTGTCCTTGTTCCAGGAGGGCAAAGGTTTTGCAGGAGTCAGTGAGTGTTGAGGTACATTGACTGACTACCTTGTCTAGAAAGTCCAACAAGAAAGGGCACCCCAGTGAGAGTTACACAGAGCTCTCTCACTGGAAATTACAGGGACATGCCTGCCCACCTTCTTAAGAACCTCCTGGCCTCTTTCAACATGACTTTAATGGGCCTCTTTGATAGTTTCATGAGGAAAGACTACAATTCCAGGCTTCCCTTTCAGAGTACGAAAGTCATTTCTGCCATTGTAAGAGGCTCTGTCTTCCTCTTTGGGTACTTTAGGCATCTGTGCAGTTGGGTGATGTGATGCTCTATCACTGTGAATAAACATGGTCCTGCCTAAGGTCATTCCATCTAAATCTAATGTTTGCAGACCCCACTAAACACGGAGGAGGTCTCAGGCTTCTAGGGAAGAGCATGGGGAAGCCTGCTCCTGTGCATGGCTCTCAGACAAACAGACTATATTGTGCTTTTAGACTGGCCAATTAAACCTTTTTGGTTCCCTTTGGATCCGGGACTGATATACCTTACTGCTGACTCATGTGTTCTCATGGGAACTATGGTACTTGATGACTGGTTCCTCTTCCTTTTGGAATTGTCACATGTATTGAGCATCCGCCTTGTGCAGTGTGCCCTTGTGCAGTGCATGGGAAACATACTAGGTTAGAGAAATTGAGTGTTCATACTGCAGCAGTATGAAGTAGGGAAAAGAACGTTCTGGAAAGCCTCTTAGGATAGGGGGAACGCCTGAGTGACCAGGCCTAACAGGCCTTCTGGTAAACCTCAGAGCCTTGGTTTTACTGAGTGGGCTTTTTCATACAGTTATTCAAATTAACTTACATTACACATCTTACCTGCCCTGTGAAATAAGGACTTTGTCACCCAGACTGACGGACAAGAAAGCAAACTTACATTGAACCATCTGACATCTAAGATCTAAGCTCACACGTTCCTGATCCTTTGTAAAGGGATTAGGACATCTTCTAGACCCATCTATGAGGACATTTCTCATCTCTTGTATGTCTTAACAGTTTCATTTATACCATGTGATCTGCACTTGATCATGGATTGGATCCACTGCAGACATTAGACCTAAGCTGGGCCTTTACATTTCCTCTGAGAAATGGAATTGTGATTCTCTGTTGTTAGTCTGTGCTGTTTGTTTCAACTTCAAATGTCTAAGCCAGGCCACCATGTGATGTCCAAAGTGGAGGAGAGTGCTCAGTAGTCCCTGGTAGATAGCCATGCCTTGGTTCCTATATTGTGCTTTCTAGGTTAACAGTATGGGTCTCTTGTCTCTCCTTACAGAGTTGAAGTAGACTCTAACTTCCCACAAAAGCAGGAGCCCTAATGTGAAGATCACATTAAACTATGTCTGTAGACAGGGTTTTAAATGCCCTGAACTGAAGATAAATTATCATTTATAATGCTGTCAAAGCTAATTGCCATTAAGTCCTTGTATCCATGACATTCGGGCTCAGGTAGAGCCTCTATACTGTGCTGACTTGGTAAAAAAATTTCATTCCATGGGGAAGACACTGCTCATGAAGCCATTTTCTACCCTGGGTGGTCCATGTCGGCACCAGCAGGCCCCCTACACAATGTTTATCTCCCCAGAGACATACCCATCCTGGCTTGAATTTCCTTGGTAAGACTCTGATTGCAATGAGGGAAGGTAGCTAAGACACTGGGTCCTTTAGGAAGCATTGCCCATCCCCCACCACGACTACCCCCGAGCCTCTTCTGCATCCTGCTTTTTCTTTTCTTTTCTTTTCTTCTGACGCTATAGAAAGTGATTAACGGGAAGACTGGATTGGATAAGCTCATCCAAACCCCATAAACGCCACTTCTGTACAAATGAACGTTTGCAATCAATCTAATTTTTCAAATAAAAATGATTAAATTGCTATTATTGTCGGATCATTTTTTATTAAGAAAACCTTTTAAAATGTTAATTATTAGGCCCCCTGAAACGCTTTCATCTTTCCCGACTTTGCTCTTGAGCCGAAAGCACCCTGCTTGTTTCCAACAGCCGAAGGGAACATGCCGACTTCCTTTTTACACCTGCAACTGTTCTCCCGAACGCTAATATTTATGTGAATTTAACTTTAATTTTTCCTCCTTTCATCTTCTGAATTAGCTGGATAATGCACAGATCACTCCTTCACTGCCTTTCTCCAGTTTGTTTGCCTTCACAATAGATTCATTAACTAGATTTGGGTGCTCAAGTCATGCGACCACATCCATTTCAAAGGAAGATTTAATGGCATTTCATATTTTTCTACATTAAGGAAGATTAAAGTATATTACAATACCCTTTACGGCCCTATTTTCTTCATTTTAGAAGTGGTCAGTTTTAAAATTTTTCCCCCTTCTCTTTCTTTCATCTACGGTGTTCGATAAATTGTCCAAGCCTTTCAGATGATAGTCTCAGCAAATTGAGTTCTATATTACAACTCGGACACATTGTTTAGCCCATCAGCAGTCAGATAAAGCACCCCTATTCACACAGGACATCAAAAGAACAAATATATGTTCCAAGTGGGCAGAAGAGGACTAGAGCTCAGATATCTCATTTTCTTAATTGTTAGTGATTATCCGGCTAGTTGCCGGATGATCATTTCATGGGCTCTGAGCCTGGACTTACTCGCTGGTGTCATAGTTGGGTGAAGCCTACACTCACATCTCTCTACAAACCTACATGTATATTCATGACCACAATTACACCATTGACAAACCAGGGCTATGCATCATCTTTTAATAGCCTCAGGGGCTGCCGTGGTAACCTTTTTAAAATATTCGGTAGGAACAAGAAACTCGATATCCTGACTTACACCTTTCTATGCCAGCCATGTTACCATCTCATGAAATAGCCAGGGGATTTGAAGGCATTCTCAAGCATGGGCAAGGGAGGTATCAAGATTTAAGCTTTTTGATTTTTATTTTTGGTGAAGCAGAGGAGGTCAGGACTGTTGGGGAACATCTTGGACGGAAGTTGTGTTTGGGTGTGCTATCCATCAGCCCAGCCCATCTCAGTGGTCCACCCCCACCTCAGCAAAGGCACTTCAACCTTGCTTGACACAATCTGAATAGAGTTTGGGGGTGTAGGGGAGGGGTGGGGAGAGAAGGGCAGAAGACAGGTTTTACAACAGTACAATCGTGGGGTGCGGGTTTTAGGCAATAAGCAGGTAGCCTGGTTTTCTCCAAAGAAAAAGGAAAATAATGGAAAAGTGTAACATTCATTCAGAGGCCTCAAAGGCATAAAAAACCCAATTCCAACTGTTATAGGTCCCTGCAGGAGTCTACAAAAGAACTAAGCTTTTTAAGTAAGAAAACTAGATTCTGGCCCACAGGGCCCTGTCATTGCTGCTTAATGGATGAAACTCTTTGGATATAAATATGCTGTTTGCGTCTCAGCTGCGGCTTTCATAAAATATAACCTTTTTATGATTTACGACCCACAGGAAAACCGGAGGATGGATTTTTACCTCTGAATTGGTTGGATGTCAACAAGAAAAATATAGATAACATATTGAGGTGGCGGGGTGTTAATGCCACACAAAATGATGAAATTATTTTTGTTTAGAAAAGTTAAGTTTGTTCCTCAAGTTGTTGGGAGATGGCAGCTGTGTGAGGCAGCTGATGAAAACCTGGGAAACGGCTCCTGTTTTAAAGTCTTTGCGCAGTGACTTACCAGTCTGGGCGTATTGAGTTCAGTTCCCAATCAGGAATGTCTCCTTGGAAAGTTGGGGTAAAGCATGGATTCAACAAAAATGGCCGTTTTGCTTCTAAACTGCATGGATGTTGCCAGCACTGGATTTTGGTCCCGGCTTCCAGCCACAGCAGATGTAGAAGCTGCCGTCATGCTGCAGATAGGTGGTGGCAGAATGAACCATTTTCTCTTACTTTCATAAAGATGGCTAGAAAAAGAAGTGTGCAAACAAGAATCTCTCTCCCCACAAGCAAGTGCCGGAAATCCCAGTGCATTGGGGCAGATGGTGAGTTTGAGGCCAGATTTGGACTACATAAAGAGATGCTGTCTTTAAAAGAAGGAATGGGGGAAATGGGGTGCCATGCTGAGGATGGGCTTAGTGGATAGAGGGCATAAAACACACACACACACACACACACAGACACACAATGGGTGTGGAGGGCATGACCTGCACTAGGAATTCCCTGGGTTACATAGAGAGTTCTGGGTTACCCTGACCAAACAAACAAACAAACAAACAGAAGCAAACAGGAGGAGGAGAAAATCAAAACCTTGGGTCACAAGTGGCACAAACTCCTTTCACTGCGCACTTGCTAGAAACAGCCTAGTCTCTGTCTGGACTGGAAAACGATGGTCTTTTGGGAATTTGTATCTGTTTCTATAGGTATTCTCTAGTCACGTCTTCTGTTTATTTATCTTATGTCTCTATGTTTCATAGAATCATAAAAATGAAGTTGATTCTTTTAGAAACCAAACTGATCCTAGAGAAGTCAGCTAGGAAGCATGGAGATGGGAAAGGCTGGATGGCTGAGGTTGCCCTTTGGATCTTGGCAGCACTGACAGAGAGAGTTTACTCTATTTGAGAGCACTATACTCAGCAAGTTCAAGGCACATGACAGACAACCAGGGTTTCTGACTTTTCATAACTTGGGAAGAGCAGGATTGTGGGGTTAGGCTCTAGGGACCAATACTGTGACCATATTGTAGAAGAAGTGTTCACTGACAGGCATCACTGGTATCCTGCTTCTTCAGGTATCTGCATAGCCTGTTCTGGGGGAAAAGATGCATAGGCCCTGTGTGGGGAGCCAGCATAGATTGTGTGCTTATGGAGAAAGCTTCAGCTAGAACTTACCTGTGTCAGTACAGGGTATTTTGTTTCCTGAGGAACTCTACCAACTAAGATACTTTGGATCCAAATCCTACTTGGAGTTGGATACCTTGTAATGGCTTAGCTCTGTCATCTGTTTGTTGGTTTGCTATCTTTGATTTTCAGAAGAATAGAGGGTAATTCCTGAGGTTTACCTATGTTTAGAACTTCCCAGAATATAGAGAGAAACTAGATGCCCTTGGTAGTTCTGGGAGGCATTACTGCTGGGAAGTGGAGGGATCTCTAGCATCTCCATAGAACAATTTAGAAATTCTGAAAGGTTAAGATCGAATGGGTAAGTTTGACTCTGGGCAGGGTTGGGCTGGGTAGTGGTCAGGGCTCCTCAAAGGTCCTTCTTTTGCTAGCGACAATGTCTTGAATCACCATGCTTTGTGATCCATCAGGAGTCACTAAACATTCTTAATGCACCACCAGATTGGTGTGACTCTGGGCCTGGTGTGTGTGGTGTGTGTGTGTGTGTGTGTGTGTGTTTGTGTGGATAGGCATGGGTGGGGCTTCCTCATTGCTGGGGGTTATAGGGATATAATAGGGTACCAGAGCCCAAAGAGTTTTTTTGGGGGGTATTCAGTGTGATGATTGCCAATACTTATCAACTTGACAGGGTATAGAATCATCTAGAAGATAAGCCTCAAGCATGCCTATGAGGATAGTTTAATTGAGATGGGACTATCCACTTTAAAGGCCAGTAATTGTGATCATCTTTACTTACTGTGGCTACGTGACCTATTAGCTGTCTGTGAACGGCTGTCTCCAGCTTCTGCTACCAGAACTCCCCCGACATGATGGTCCACATCCTTGAACTCTGAGTTAGAGAAAACTGTTCTCCTTTAAATTGCTTTCCTCACAGTATTTTCTTGGGGTGCGGGGAGGGGGAGGATTAGCACACCCTACCTTGGTGCTTAGCATTTCAAGAAGTGGGAATAAGAATTTCTTCCTTTCCTTGTAGAGATGATCTGGGGTGGTGGGTGGAATGTTTCTTTCCTAGGAGAAAGGTCATATAATGCTGATGTCTTTGATGTCTTCAGAGAAACCTTAGAAGTGGCAGCTTTTGGATTGTAGTGTGTCAGGCCTGAAGATGAATTGGAGAGAGGAAATTGTGCTTTGAGTCTATACATAGGGACGAACCCTCTTGACTAGTGTAGACAGGAAGGCTCTGTGGGACAGTGTTTTGATCTGGGTGAGATGAGGCAGGGGATGTCTAAAACAGAAGCCCTGGTTGGAGCCTTAATGGGAAGCTGGGATAATGGTAGCAATGGTAACAGCAGCAGCAGGTACAGACTGCTGCTAGCTGTAGAGGGAAGTCTTTCTAGACCTTGTTTTCCTCCCATGAAAATGAGGCTTCTGATGTGTCCCCATGCACACACATGGCACTGGAGACATGGGAGTTGTTTTTTCTTGGTTAAAATAGTTCTTGTTTCATTTTTATTCTTTTCAGGTGTGTGTTTCTGAAGGAGAGCCTGAGGGTGCTCAATAAATGTTTGTTAAACTGGGGATTGGGGGCTTGTGTGGTCTGCACAGGAGCTGAGATTAAAGGCGATAAGAAAGCCTTGGGTCTAAGCCTGGAAATGAGTTGATAGAGAAATCAATTGGCTTTGGACCACGCAAGGTGAAGAGGGCTGGAGCAGGTAGAGTCAGGTGGTCTGTTTCTTTCCTCAATCCTGCCAGTATGCTGGGGTGACTTTTGGGCACGTTCCTGAGCCAGGTTCTTTGTCCCAAGAAAGAAGGTGTTTGTGAGTAGGTTGTGATATGCATTTGCAGATCCTGGTGCCAAGAGTGTGTTTGTTACTGATCTGTTTTACTGAGAGCTGTTCCTGGAAGGACCCAATCACCTAGGCCATCAATCATACTGTCTCCATCTTACAGATGCGGAATTGAGACTCAGATGCCAATCTGGCTGTCTTAAACTGAAGCTCTGGGTTCTGCTTCCCCAAGCCAGTGGTCATTACAGTGTGGGTTAACACTGGATTTTAGACTAGAGTCTGGGGAGAGGTCTTTAGTGTGGTTCCTCTGCTAACCATTAGCTTGGTCCTGAGAAGGCTATGCCAACATCCACAGGAGATGCCAAATGAAAAGTATGAGTCTTTTAGGGCTTGAAGACCACTGGGCTAGGTGATGTGTCTCCTGCTCACTCCAGGGTATAACTGGTATTAGATAAATAGGACAGGAAAGGTATCTTGGTGGATGTTAGTTAGATCTGAAAAATGAAGCTTTGAGTTACAGTTACAAACTGTCTGAAAACACAAAGCATTTAGATGTTCCACTTTCTTCCTGGAGTTCTTTCATTTTGATTTAGAGGGGAGTATCTGATGGTGGAAGTTCAAAGTCTCATCAGGGATGGCTTTTTTTTTTTTTTTTTTTTTTTGGTTAAACTTTGGGAAAACCCATCCTGGCTATTTTCTTACCTTTAGCAGTACTCAGAACCCTAGACCTCACTTTCAGACTAGCCCTGACATCTCTGGTAAATATCCAAATTGAACAACTGGGAGAGGAAAAAAAAAAGTCTCAGTGCTTTAATTAAAAATCTATGTTTGGCGTGTGCTCAGGGGCATAATTTTGCATCTTAAAATGTTTCTTTTCTTTTGTAGTTGGGCTTTGCTTATAAACAGAGCTGGCTCTGAGTCACATTAATTTAATTTTATCTGTGATCCACATCAGCTCAGAATGCTATTAATTTGGGTTTGACTGCCAGCAGAAAAACATTCACGAATATCCACTTTCTCAGCTAGGTAATCGTGTAGTAATTAGGATTCGTGTTGTACATAATCTTGATTTAAATAATCCTCCTTTTTTTGTCTACACAGATAAAAAAGCTATTTTGTCAGTATTTTAGAAGTAGGAAATCATCCTGATTATTTTAATCAAAATCAGCATTGGTGAATTGCAGTATTCTTTTAGGAACAATTAATCTACAAGGCAGAGATTTGTCTCTATGCCCTGCCTTGTAGATCTGTCTCAAATGCACTGAGATAGAGAGATGGTACTGGAGGCAGGTGGTGAACATACACCTCAAATGGCCCCATTTCCACCTTTTGGTAGAAATTTAGCTCTTTAGGGATGGGATCTTGCCTCAACAGGTAAGAGCATGTGTTGCACAAGCATTCAGACCCAAGTTCAAAATCCTAAAACCGTGTGAAAATCTGGGCGTGGCTGGTTGCACCTGTAACTCTAGCATGTGCCCAGTGCTGTGGGGGCTGGGCACTGGAAGGTCCCTGGGACTTGTTGGCTACCAGCCTACCTCCAGGTTCAGTGAGAGACCCTGTCTCAAGGGCATAGGTTGGAGAATGATAGAGCAAGTTACCCAGTTCCCTCTTTTGCTTTTCTGCATGTGGACATGGGCACACACCTCCATACATGTGATGAACATCCCCGACACACACAACCCTTACCTCTGACACTCAGAATTTGTGACCCCAGGCTACTGCTAAACATGATTGCACCTCACTTTCTTTGTCAATGAAGATATTACTGTCTGCATGGGGATTTACTGGAATGACAGGGTGATGGCGATTGGATGGCTTTTGCCAAATTTTATTTCTTTTGGCATTTGTTACTAAGAAGGGACATCTCACATGGACCTAGAGCAGAGGTCTGCAGGCTTCTTGTGGACTAGACAATAAGCTCTGCTGGCTGTATGTTGTCTTTTGCAACTACTCAGCCTGGCTCTTGTGGCTGAAAAGCAGCTGTGGATGCTGCATAGACAATGGGAGGGGTCTGGTCCATGGCCTCATTTGCCAAGGCTTTGAACTCAGCCAAGCATCATTTGGAATCAGGTCAGACACTCAGCTGTCACATGGAACTTTAGACAAAGTCTGCAACTTCTCATCTTGCCTGATGAATGAAAGAAGCTGGGCTGGGTTTGGGCAGAACCTAGGAAAGGAAGCTCTTAGCCCAGAGCAGGGCCTGTAACTAAGTTAGCACCCCAATTGGCCTGCCTTATGTTATCTGCTTTTGTTCTTTTGATGCAAGGCTTTGTTTTGTAGGACAGGTAGGTCTCAAACTCACCATCCTTCTGTCTTAGTCTTTTTGTTGGTTAGTTTTATGTCAATTTGACACAATGAAGAGTCATTTGGGAAGAGGGGCTCTCAATTGAGAGAATGCCCCCCCCCCACGAAGATTGGTGTATAGGCAAATCTGTCATGTGTTTTCTTGATGAATGGTTAATACGGGAGGACCCAGATCACTTGGTAGTGCAGCCCTGGGCAGGTGGTCCTGGGTTGTATAAAAAAGAAAAGAACAGGCTAGGCAAACCATGACTAATCACTGGTAGGCAGCACTCTTCCATGGCCTCTGCTTCAGTTCCCACGTCCAGGTTCCTGTCTTGAGTTCTCACCCTGAATTTCCTCAGTGATGGACTGTTACAAGAAGTGTAGGATGGGATCAACTCTTTCCTTCCCAAGTGGCTTTTGGTTATGGTGTTTGATCACAGCAAACAGTAAATAACTAAGACAACCTCCCAAGTGATAGGCAGGGTTGGTGGTTGGTGGCCATTCAGGGAATTGGCTGTTATTAGTCTTGCTCTAAGAGGAAACAAGAAGAAAGAAATGATACAAGGATCTCTCTCTCTCTCTCTCTCCCCACTCTCTCCTCTTTCTCTCCTGTCTAGTGATAAAGGGGTAAAACTGGGTTTGGGGAGGGAAAGAAAAGAAACCATACAACAGTAAAGGGGAGCTGCAGATAGTTCTTTCTTTTGGTCATTAAATTCTAGACATTTCTGCTTTGTCTTGGCTAGTCTGGTAGTGTGAATGGCAATGTCCCCCATAGGTTTATATATTTAGACACTTGGTCCTCAGCTGATGGTGCTGTCTGGAGAGGTCAAGGAGGTGTGGCTGTGCTGGAGGACATATATCTCTGGGAATGGGCACTGAGGCTTGTTTTATTTATTTATTTCAACTTTTTAATCTACTCTTCGTGAGTTTCACATCATGCACCCCAGTCCCACTCTTCTCATCCCTTGTATCCACCCTTCACATTTGAGGCCCCCCCCCCAAAAAAATAAAAAACAAAAAAGAATAATCCAAACAAAACAAAGCATAGAAAACATCTCATTGTGAAAGCTATAGAGTGTCCCGGTGTGTGTCCCACAGTCTCCCCCTTTATCCACACATCTTCACTTGCAAATGTTCATTGCAGCGAGTCATTGGTTTGGTTCAAGGGGTCCATCTGGCTTCTGGTCCACCACACTGAGTCCTTGCCAGGACTTCTCCCAGTTATCCTGTTGTTGCCCAGTGCCATGGAGATCTTGCAGCAGGAAGGGCCCTTTGACATGCTTTATATGTAGATTTTGGGGTGGGGCAACTCAGGGCTTTGAGTTGCTATTCCAAGTGTTCTTTCCTAGCCTGTGCCCACCCCACCCCACCCCACCCCAGTCTCCTTCATGATTGCAGTTTAAGATCTGAGCCCTCAGTTTCCTGCTCTTGTCTTCATGCCTTCCACTTGTTCCCATGACTCCTGACTGTGATGGACTCTTATCCCTCAGGATAAGCCCAAATGAGTTCTTCCTTAAGGGGCCATGACCATGATATTCTATCATAGCAACAGGAAAACAACTAAGACAGGCAGCAAAGCCTAATTTTGTTTGTGTTGACAATGTACTTTCCTGAAAACATTTTGCCTATTTTAGCCTTAGTCTGGAGTGGTCGTGAGTTCTGTCAGTGAAATGTAAACCGGAGGTGCTTGCAATCTGGGAGAAAGGTTTGCCTGTTCATGTTGTTGATGTCCATTTTTCTTCCTTGTCTGGAATAGAAATAGAGGGATGAGATGGCCTGTGATCCACAGTGACAAGTTAGAGGAAGGGAGCCACATGCTGAAGATGGCAGAGCTTCAACGAAGGTCTATATTTTCTGTGAGCTTCTGGCCCAGCCCTGAATGGCCCATATCCATTGCAACACATAGATGCCTATTCTAGGACTCTGCCCCAGGTCAACTCTGTGTTTTCTATACAGATCAGATGTAACTGGATTCTTACTCTGTTTTTTTTCCTGGTGTGTGTGTGTGTATGTGTGTGTGTGTGTCTAATTTCCAAATGTGACTGCTCAGAAATTTGCCAAACTCTGGGAACACTGAAATACTGCAAGATACTGGAACTGGGGAACCAGTGTCAAGAGGATGGCTTAGCCTTTTGATTCCAATTGCAAGTGTCCGTTTGGCAGCATAGAGGTTTGGAGCAAGTTACTCAACTTTTCAACTCTGTTTCCTTCTCTGTAAAATGACTCCAAAAGACTGGTGAAAGGAATGTCAAAGTTTAGTCTAGGACAGGGCTTGAGCTGAAATGGACACTGAGATATGCCACCATCACCCTCCTTTAGGGAAGTATGGAGTACTTAGCACACAACATTAGCTACTATCTTCAGGACTCTGACTACCTTCCCTCTGATCTTCTTGGGAGGAACATGCAGGTCCCTTGGAGCATGGTCCTCCCAATTTCCTGTCTTGTGTTTCAGCTGTCATCACAGTCACCTGCCGTGCACCAGCTCATCTGGGTCCAAAGCCTCTGCCCAGGGGGACCCTCATGTTTGGGTTCCTATTCCCATGATGCTCTGCTCCCAGTTTTTATGTGTATGAACCAGGTTTGGATTTCCTTTGCCCCGCACAGTGAGTCATACTACACACACATCATCCATTAGAGGATGGCTGCAAAATAGCAGGGGTACTCTTTAGGGAGGCTCCGTGACTGCACAGGTCTCAGAGCCCTCTCTGCTTACTTAGTTCTTTGGCTTAGGGTCACTGTTTGGTTGATGTGGGAGAATGGGAACACTGTTGAGGTGTCTAGTGACTGAAGAGACCATGTAAGAGGTGGAAAAGCATGGGAGTATAAATTCCAAAATGGCGCTGGGCAGTAGATTTTAGAGATGACCCAGTAAGGTGATCCACAGTCTCACCAGGATATGCTCTGAAGAGTTCTGGGCTTTGGAAGTGATGGCAATTTCTCATTCTTTGCAGAATGTGGATTTGAAAACCCACCTGCTTAGTAATCTTTATAGATAATAAAAACCCATGACATTCAGCATCATCTATGGATATGCACAAAGTTCCAGGATATTGTAGTTGCCAGTGTGCAGACTTTCAGTGGAAGCTGAGTGAGGTCTTGCTCTCTGCCTCATTTCTTCACTCACACAGGGGGTGGGTATCCTTTGCACAGGCTCCTCAGGCCATATATATATATATATATATATATATATATATATATATATATATAGTACACACACATAATTTATGCAAATGTGTGTGGACTTATGTGAATGCTGGTGAGGCTAGGGCATGAGAGTGTCCACAGGGACCAGAAGATACCATCAAGTCCCCTGGAACTGAAGGTATCTATAGTAACTGTGAGCCACTCTATGAGTGCCAGAAACCAAAGGTTTGTGGATTCTCTCGGCTTTGTCTTTGACCTGCTGTGTGACTCTCTGACCCATAGGTCTTCTGGTTTGAAAGTCAAGGTATCAGTGAGCTAATTTCCTGGGTTCTAAAACCCAGGGAAGCTTTGAAAAGTTGGCAGTTAAGATGATCTTAATTTAAGACACTACATCTTTTTTCCATCTGGAGGAAATCTTAGTTGTGACGATGGAGAAGAGTTATATTATAATTGTTTCCTAAATGGTTAAAAATATGACTGACTAGAAACAAGAAAACTCTCCAGGCCCCTCAGGAAATATTATGGTTTATAGTGTCTCATCATTTCCATTGAGAGATCATTTGCAATCTGTTTAGGATTGTGTCTGAGTCATTACTAGGACTCTCTACCACAGGTAAGAACTCACTGTTGCCGAGAAACTCCTAGAAACAGAAGGCCACTGCCAGCGGGCCTTGAGGTGGTCAGGGTCTGCAGAGGTGAGTCTGAGGCTAAGGGCATTTTGGACCATGAATAATAACCATGGGGATGGTGATGGTGCAGACTTCCTGCAACCCAGTACCCAGGAACTGTTCTGAGTCTGTCATATACTATATATGAAGGCCCACAAACATCAGCACCATCCCAATTTTCACAGAACCCCTATGGCAAGCAGAATTGGACTGGGGAAAGAATGATGTACTTTCAGAGATATCTATAGAGAGACAACATGACCACTATTGAAGTTCAGAGGCAGGACTGAGGAACAGGGATGTTATTGAGACTTCTGAGGCCTCCTGCTATTCAGCAGTCAAGCAGGCTCCAACCTAGTGCTGACTCTAAGAGCCTTTGGCTGTGATGTCATTGTGGTCCTGGAAAAAGAGGATGTTCAATGGTCTTCTAGAGGTTGACACTTTTCTTCTCTACATATTAAAAGTGGAGAGCTGTGAAGTCAAGGGCTTTAGCCTTAACTACCAGCTCCAGAGGCAAAAGTCAATTGTTTTCACACATAGATTGATTTTGTGAATTGGACCCAACAAACACTTTTATGTAGTGGACTCTGTGGTTGAAAGTAGAGGGCTGCAGATAAACACAATCATCTGCGTGAGTCACAACAGAACAGAGTGTGCCAGGATATCTGTTCAGCCATGTGCCTTGGATCTTTGGCTATAGTGTGTGGCATGCTTGCATTTATTGGTGTGTAGACTTATGTCTTGAACCACTTGTTGGAGAGATAAATTAATTGAGTCATTCCTGGTATCTTTGGTTTGGCCAACTTCTTTATTCATATAAGAAGGGAATAGAACCCAAGGGTAGAAAGGAGACCTTGAGTTCAAATCTTACCTCAGACCCTTGGCCTCTCCTGGAAGACACCATCTTCTACCTCCATGCAGGACCTCTGTGAAGGGTTTCCCTCAGCCTGGAAACACTACCAAGTCTGCTAACCTACTCCCAGAGCATATAAGGATGTGCATAGGAAGGGATGAGCCTGGAGTGGTTCTGCAATTTACATTTCCCCCTTTCTTTCCTACCTTAGAAATGTAGCTTGTCCAGGTTACAAGAGAGGGATGACTGCCTTACCTCTCCAGCTGTGAGAGGTCAGAAAAGAGATGGAAGATAGAGGAGAATTTGTTCAGGATGAGCAACCAAACCCAGAGGAGACAAGTGTGGTACCCAGTCAAGGAAACAACTTTGGAGTGCATCCAGGATTTTGAGTGCCTGATGTTGAGGTTGAAGATTCTACCTGGGGACATTTCTGTCTGAAATCTTAAAAGGGAACAGAAAGAATATAAGATTCCCCCTCTTTGTATTCTCTCTGCATACACATGTTTTTTTTTCTTCCCCCTTCCCTCTGTCTCCCTCCTCTTTGTCTCTCTCCCCCCTGGCAACTTCCAAGTATGAAAATGAGGCTAGCTAGCTTCTTCCACTCTTCGTAACCAACAAACACTCCCTGTCTTTGTTAGGGTTATTATTTTTTGCAACAAAACACCATGACCAAGGCAACTTATAAGAGAATGTATGTGATTGGGGGCTTGTTTACAGTTTCAGATCATCATGGTGGGGAGTGTGACAGCAGGCAGACAGGTGTGGTGGTGAAGCAGTCGCTGAGAGCTTACATTGCACAGGAAGAAGGCAGAAAAAGAGAGAGAGAGAGAGAGACCTGGTGAGTCTTTTGAAACTTCAAAGCCCACTCCCAGTGACACAGTTTCTCCAATGTGACCACATCTGCAAATCCTTTTTGAACAGTCCACCAACTGGGAACTAGACATTCAGCTATATGAGCCTATGAGGGGCATTTTTATTCAAAGTATCCTACCTCCTTTAGAAGACACGATTAGCATATAATCTAAAATCCCAAGATGTGGCATTTGATTTAATAAAAGAATCAATATAGATTCCAAAGTGACAGTTCCACATTATGCATCAAGGCTTCTAGATGTCTCATAAGGTACTATCATCAAGGGACTAAAGAAGCTCACCTGAGATCACACAGGCAAGTAGATGGTGAAGCAACATTATACACTCAGGTCTGTTTAGTTCCCAAATTCAAATTCTTTAAGCTGTAATAAGCCATTTTTAAAGGTTGAAATAAAAAACTTGATTTTAAATTATCTGTAGGATAACTTTGTAAGAAATCACTATTATAAAATTCTGCTTAGATTTTGCATTTAGATTAAAAATTATTTAAAAAAAAAACTAAGTTGTTACTAGGTATGGTGGCCCGTGCCTTTAATTTCAGGGCTTGGGGAGACATAGACAGATCTCTGAGTTTAAGGCCATCCTTGTTTACAGAGTTTCATGCCTGCTAAAGCATGAAATATATATATGACTGGAGAGGCTAAAAGTACACACTGTTTTTCTAGAGGACTGGAATTCTCAGCACCCACATCAGGGGGTGAGTAACTCTAGCTTCTGGCACATCTGATGACTTCTTTTGGTGCCTGTGGGTATTCATGTCCATGTGGACACACACACACACACACACACACACACACACACACACACACTCACACACACACACACACACACTCACACACACACACACACATACACACACACACACACACACACACACACACTCACCACACCTTTTAAAACAAAGCGATTATGCTAGGGGTGAATTTCAGATATGGCAGATAATTTTCCAGATTTCCATTTAAATGTAGAGTAGCCTGGAAGATATTGGCTCATCCAATTTTGACCCCTCTTTCCAATGTGTATTTAAGTTGCAACGAACCTCAGAACCCTAGGAGTCATCTTGTCTGAGTCCTAACATATCCAGCCAAATATACTGAATACTGACCTCTTTCTGGGAGGGAAAACAGTTGTACTCTATTGAATTTTAAGCTGTGTATCTATAGGGGCTCTTCACCCTCTCTTGCAGAAACTTTTTAATGCCCATCATTCTACTGGGAATTTGGAGCCCAGTTGCCTTAGTGCTCAGAAATGGGACTATATTAAGGATATTGGATGCTAATCCCCGAGGTACCCAGGGAAGAGTGGGCAGTGTATTTAGCATAGACTCCAAAGCCCTAGGCATAAGGCCTTTTGCAATGACTCCCAATATGAATAAACAAAACAACCAGGAAAAAGACTTCATATTTTGAGACACGATTTGTTAAAATTTCCTTGTAAAGTTTGGGGATTGTCTCATGTTTTCCTCTTAAAAAACTTGAATGTGGTTAAAGAGTATCTAGTCTTTTCTTTTCCATAATTAGATACCATATTTATGTTCAGTTGAAGTACAAGAGGCAGGAACATCTAGATAGGAGGAGACAAATGGGACAGAGAAGGATCTGAGTTCCTAAAACACTGAAAGGGCTCAGTGTAGAGATGACCCGAGGCCATTGGTCCCAGCATCTTCTTCAAGCATGTAAATAGATTCCTATGGGTGTTCGTTTTCTTCCTAATGTCTGTGGAAGGGTTAAACTGACCAACTGGTAGACCTAACGAGCCTTGAGTGCCTTGTAAATCAGAGATTCTTTGACTCTCAGTATACCAGTCCTTCTTCTTACACTTTAATTATTCTGATCACTTTTAGACTCTCCTGTACCACAGGGACCAAAATGGACTCCCATACTCCAAAGTCTGCATTAAAAATAAAATAAATAACTGGAGATACTATTATTACTGGCTCAGGAGCTACAAGAGCACAATTCAGCTCCTTCATTTTCTTAATAATGAATAAAATCACACCAGCAATTTCCCCTTGAATACATTTGTCAATCATAGACCCAACACTTAGAGAGAGCCCCCCTGAGAGCATCCTCCAGGTACTGTCCCAAGCAAGAGGAAGCACACTTCTCGGCATTGTTACAGCCTCGAGCAAATAGGCTGAGAGCTTGTTTAATTTTTTAAAAGAGAGTTCTCCAGCTTTTGGCTGGTCTAATGAAAACCGGTCTGTGTCGACTTTGGCTGAATCCCTTGCACAATGGCACTGGCCCTGTTCTATAATTTCTACTAATTGCCACTTGAACAAAAGCACATTGTGTAGCTCCTCTGCTGCTCTGCAGTCTTGGAGTGGAACTGGCCAGGATGTTTAGCATTCTCATTGTAAGATCGTCTCTGCTGTGGGCCTTGGACTAGGTGTATGTCATGAAAGAAGTTAAGCCCAAGCTAGAAGGCAGCAACTGCAATGTTAGAATCCGGTGTGTGTGTGTGTGTGTGTGTGTGTGTGCATTGCCTTCTGACAGTTTGCTAGTGTAACTTGATAAGGAAAGCCTTCTAGAAATTTCTGTTTCTCCCAGTTGACTGAATGCCTTGAAATAGCCTCTTCTTCCTCTTCCTCTTCCCTCTCCTTTCTTCTTTTGTTTTAAGGGTTTCTAGATTTCAATTTTGGTAAGATGATGAAGCTGAAGACCAAATCGGCAGGGGACCTGTGGTATGTCCCTGATTCCATTACTGTTCCTCATCTGTCCAGGGTTCCCCTACATGGACTCAGACAATTAGACCCAGAGAACCTTCCACACAAGGAGAATCAGAGCTACAGGGGCATGGGCTGGTCAGGTTAGAAAAGAAGTTTGAAGCCCAACATACATTTTGAAAGACTGGTTTCAATAATTTCAGATTAAATCAGAGGGTTGCTGCCTCTGATCATTGATTAGAACAGTGAAGACCATTCTTGATTGTAGGTACTGTAATAGCACAATGACAACTAAGTCTAAGTCCTACCACCCTTTGGCCCCAACCTAAAAGGGCACCCTTGAAGAAAACCTGGCTCAGGTAAGGTGACATAGCTGCACTACCAGAGACTGGATGTCACAAAACAGTAAATGTGTATGAGTATGAGTGTGTTTGAGTGTGTATGAGTGTGTGTGTGTGTGTGTCTCTGTGTGTGTGTGTCTGTGTGAGAAAGGGGGTGGCAGGGAGAGAAATTTCATAAACCAAGCTCCAGAAATGACCCATCCCCTTTCATGGATGTATAATGTATCATATCTTATCCACGTCCACTCCCTCCCTCTTTGTTCCCTGACCCTCTCCTTTCTCACTTCAAACCTTTTTTTTTTAAATTCTTCAGATAACACACACACCGAGTCCAATTAGTGTTTCCTATATATGCTTGGTTGTGAGTTCGTTCACTGATTCATGGAGACCTCTCAAAGAAGAACGACTCTCCCTCCCGTGGCAGCCATTAATTGCCACATCTCTTTAGCTTGCGTGGGCTCCCCAGAGCCCCTCTCCCCTCCGGGGTCTCTTTGAATTCATGTGTCATGGCCAGGAGGACAGCATCTCACAGCACTCCTCCTTCCTTGGCTCTTACATTCTTGTTCTTTTTAAAGAGTATATAAAGACAGGTTTATTGGGAAGCAACTCAAGGGTGGGCTCACTGGTCCCAACAAATGAGGCCAAGGAAGTTGCCAGGGGGGAGAGAGACAAAGGGGAGGGAGACAGAGGGAAGGGGGAAGAGAAAAAGACGTGTGTATGGAGAGAGAATACAAAGAGGGGGAATCTTATATTCTTTCTGTTCCCTTTTCTGCAGTGCTCTCTGCAGAGATGGGGGCGAGGAGTGCTCTCTACAGAGATGGGGCTTGAGTGTGTTGGAGCTGTCTCACCTACAGCTGAATATTCCCAATTGCTTATTTACAGCAATGAACAGCCATGGTGTCAGCATTACCCACTACCCACTGCAAGAAGGGTTTCTCTGCAGAGAAGTTTGTCTGGGAGCACAGAGGGAAGGTTTTGATATTAGTTTCTGACATGGAACTTTGTTGGGAGAAATTGTAAAACGAAGAGCTTTGCTCACCGATCTCCTGTAAAATGAAAGGCTTTTTAAATATCGAATGCTAAGGGGAGCAAGAAGCTGAGAGTGGTGGTTCTGGGGTCTTTAGTCCTAGCACTGCAGAGGCTAAGGTGGGAGGAGCATGGGTTCTAGGCTAGCCGGGGCTATGGATTAGGTAGCTTGTGGAACAAAACAAAACAACAACATCACAAAGCCCCACATACAGCCAGTTTATACAGAAACTCACAACTGATCAAGGTCTAAGGACTGAGATCTGTGGTGTGTTCAGCACGAATGGGATGCCCCTGTCCTTTAAAGTTCTGAAACAATTGTGGAAGGGGCAGAAAGATTAAGAGCCAGCTGGGTGGGGGTGGCACACGACTTTAATTCCAGCACTTGGCAGAAGCAGAGGCAGAGGCAGAGGCAGAGGCAGGGGCAGGGGCAGGGGCAGGGGCAGGGGCAGGGGCAGGGGCAGGGGCAGGGGCAGGGGCAGGGGCAGGGGCAGGGGCAGGGGCAGGGGCAGGGGCAGGGGCAGGGGCAGGGGCAGGGGTAGGCAGATCTCTGAATTCAAGGCCAGCCTGGTCTACAGAGAGAGTTCAGGACAGCTAGGGTTACATAGAGAAACCCTGTCTTGACAAAGAAACCAACCCAAACCCAAACAAACAAACAGATTAAGAGTCAAAAGTCAGGATGGACCAGACCAAAACTCTTCTGGACATGACCCATGCATTTGTGAATTCACAGTAGCTGTGGTTGCCAGCAAAAAATCAAGCTAGTCAGCATGATTTTACATGCTAATACAAAGGCCATTTATGGCTCTGAGGGAGAGAGTCAGTTTTCTTTAAGGGTGTGGCCTCTGGCACCTGGACCACATCCTAGAAGATGACCTCTTACTCAGGAGTATATGGGCAGCATACATCAGAACCAGTGGATTTAGAACGACAACAACAAAAACAACAGCAGTAACAACAACCACAGTCACGGTGCTGGGAATGTCTGTGGATATGCTGGGAGTGAGGGTGGATCTGGGAGGAGCTGGAGAAGTGAATATGATTAAAATGTATGAAATCCTCAAAAATTAATATATTTTTTTTAAGAAATCAGAGAGATATAAAGAAGTACTTTTGACATTAAAAATAGTCCTTTACTGAAAAAAAAATGGTTTTCTGGAAAAATGAATTACTGTGTTTTTAAAAATTCATGGAAACTTTTTTTCAAGCATCCCATCTGGTGCTTGGTAACCACGGCTGTGAAGGGCCATTTTCCTCTCTGACAAACAGCAGGGCAGATACACAGAAAAGCTTGTTTTCAAGTGGTAATGGGTAGCAAAGGGGCAGGGGCTCATTGTGAGGGATTTAGCCACAGGAGACTCATCCCTGGTTCAACCCCTTTGTTGTATGCTCCACCCCTCCTCAGCAGCTGTTCAACCTCCCTGGTCCTCCCTGGGCAGATTTTACTCTGTGGCCCAGGCTGGCCTTGAACTTAAGGCAATTTTCTGCCTCAGCCTTCCAAAGTTGGGATTACAAACATGAGCGAGCCACCATGCCCAGCTTTCCTTAAATTAAAATATATATTCTTTGAAATTCTCATGTTTACCATGTTTTCATCTTATTCATTCCTGACTACCTCCCTCCAACTCTTCACAGATCTACCAACCTGTTTCCCTCTCAATTCCATGTCCTTATTATTTGTTATTACTGTTGATAGATCATTGAATCCATGTGTAAGTGGGAGTGGGGCCATCCACTGGAGCAAGGCAGCCAGATAGCTTCCCTTTTCAAATTCAAGGCAACTTAGCACTTTGCTATGACACCTTGGAATTCAGTCCACTTGTCTGTGGACTATTTTAAAATGTGCTGTGTGTTATTGCAATCTTGGCTTTGGAGAGCCCAGACTGTCCGGGAGGAGAGTGAACTCTCTGCCTTCCTTTTTCACAGTGCTGATTTTGTTTAATTTATGGTGTTGGTGACTGAACCCAGGGTTTATTCATCTTAAATAGGGACTGCACTGAGTGAGTTGCATCCTCAACTCTCAATGTTGTTGTCTTTTTGTTTGCTTGTTTGTTTAGTCAGATTATAGTTAACATTTAAAATGTTAGAAATTACATTGTGTGTGTGCCCATGTCTGTGCATATGTGCCATGGTTCAAGAATGCAGGTCAAAGGACAACTTGTGGGAGCCTTTACCTGATTAGACATATAATTGTCACAAACATGTATTTTAACTAAAGCCTTCCATAGTGTCTTCTGACTGTAAGCCCCAGGAGAGTTTTCTCCATATATGTCAGGTCAATTGGCTGCCTTGCTGCACAAAGGCTTCATTTCTCCATTCCTTACCTTGCTTAACATATCTACTGCCTAGTCCTCTCTTCTGAGAAGATAGCACTACCTCAACATAAGCCCAGACTAAGGCTTTAAAAATGCAAATAAAAAGGTTCATTTCCATAATATAACTGCAATAATATTTGATCAAGAGCTATCTATCCAAAAGGATAACATGATGTGACTGAGTGGGGCTCCTCCCAAGAATAAAAGGTTAAACATTAAAAAGCAATCAGCATAAATCAACATTTTTGGACTGAAAAAAGTAGAAAAAGTTTAATTCTTTTATCAGTAGTAAAAATATTGAAAAATTGATACTCACGTATGATTAAAAAAAATTTTACAGTGAACCAGGAATAGAAGGACCCTGCTCTGAAATTGTTCAACAGCCTCCATGAAGCACCTACAAGAGAAACATTTTTATTTTGCAGAATCAGGAAGAAAACAAGGGTGTTTTCTCTTACTAAGTGTCCTCAGAATTGTAATGGAGTTGTAGCTAGTACAATAAGACAATAAACAGAGATAAAAAGCAGCCAGGCGGTGGTGGCTCACTTGGGAGGCAGAGGCAGGTGGATTTCTGAGTTTGAGGCCAGCCTGGTCTACAGAGTGAGTTCCAGGACAGCCAGGGCTACACAGAGAAACCCTGTCTTGAACAAAAACCAAAAAAACCAACCAACCAACCAAACAAACAAAAAACCCAAAAAAACCTCCCAACCCCCCCAAAAAGATAAAAAGCACTACAGTGTGAAGCAAGAAGGGAAACCGTATTTGTTAGCATATGCAATGACACAGAAAATCACAAAGAATTGGCAAAGAACTACCCGTTAGAACTAGTAGTGTGGCTAAAGGAACAAGGGCAATATTCAAAGAGTAAATGAGTTTCTATATACTGGAGAAGAGCAATTGTAAGCTAAGTAGACAGTGTCTGCTACTAAATGTCCAGTGACAAATATAAAACACATGTAAGAATTACTTCAAATGCTGTTGAGAAATTAATTCTGTGTGGAAAGATATACCATGCTCATGGATTGGGAAAATCCATCCTGTTAAGACATCACTTCACCCCCAAACTACCAGCCAGCTCAGTGGAATCACAAGCAAATCCTCACAGACCTTTTGACAATCTAAAACAGTAAACACAGCATACATATAAACACAAACACCTACATATGCTCACATGAACAATATATACATGTACATACAAGATTGTAAATGAGAGACTACAATGACCGAAGAAGAAGAGACCTGTGTTGATGATACAGTACAAAATTGAGAGGTTATACCCATTTACACATGGACAACTGAAAGCAACAGATTGCAAAATGGTTCAGTTGGGTAATGATAATGATTTCAATAAGTTGTATTGTAACAACTTTATATCCTAAGGAAAATATAAACTTGGAATATAAGTTCATAACATACATAGATGATAACTCAAGATGTATCCTAAGCCCAATTAGAAAAGTTAAAACAATAAAATGTCTAGAAAAAAAGGAGGAAAATCTTTGTGACTCGAAAGTAGAAAAACTTTCCTAGGTCACACATGGGTTCTTCAAACATGCTATCCACCCGGCTTTAGGATGTGTTTATGTATATTACGCTCTTATGTTCAGAGACAAAGGTCTCACTCTCAGCAGTACAAAGAGCTGTTATAGCTCAGTAAGAAGAAGGCAGACTGTTTTGCATATGTATATTGGGCTGTGTGTGCTTCGGTGCACAAACTGGATCCTGGGATCTGAACTTCAGCCTTTGTACTTCTGTGCCAAGTGCCCAGTCCTGACAAACAAGTCTGGAAAGACATTTGACTAAAAGAAGATGTACAGATGGCTAGGAACTATGGAAGATACTCGCCATCAAGTCAGAACTAGAGTCACAGTGAGACAGTCTTTTGTGCACTAAAGTGGTCACACAGGCAGACAACTTCAAGTATTAGTGAAAATACAGAAGCACCTTACATGTTGCTGGTGGATTTGAAAAAACCGTGCAACATCCTTATAAAACATATCTGTGCCCCCATGAAATTGTATATATTATGTGGAAATGGATGTTTTAAATAATTGTTTTATCTTCCTCAAATATTTTTATTTAAATGGATTTTTTTACATATGCTACATTTTAATAATATTTCCCCCTTTCCCTAACAACTCCCTGTTGCTCTTTCTTTCAACAATCCCCATCCAAAACCCAAAAGATTAGAACATATGATCAAAAAACCATTAAGGTAAAGAATATCTAAACAAAACCCAAAAGGGCACATCAAACAAACAAACAAACAAACAAACAAACAAGCAAAGAGTCCATTCCATGCTGACCTGAGCATGGGCTCTGGCCTGGAGTTTAGTTCCCAGGGCTACTCCATTGAAGAAAACTTATTTTCCCCTTCCCAGCAGGTATCAGTCACAAAGAGCTTCTGAAGTTAGGGGTGGGACTCTGGTTTATGTTCCGTCTCAGGGCTGGGATTTTGTCTGCTTTGAACAGATCTTGTGAGTGTTGTCTCAGTCTCTGCATTCATATGGGTCTTTTGTCTTGTTGGAATTTTTTTTCTTAAAAAGACATTCACTTTGTGGCTCCATAGTACTCTATTGCACTCACAATTAAAGTGATAATAAATCTTAAAAAAAGGAACATTTATAGAGGTGTTTTTTATAATATGCTACAATGTGCCTTGAAGGTAAGTGAATAAACAAATTGTGCTGTCTCCACACAAAGAGCCACTGTTCTGTCACAAATAGGACAGGCTCCTGATGCATACCACATAAGTGATTCTGAGCCCATACTGCCTGACACATGATTCCACTTACATGAAATTTTACAACAGTCAAAATCTGTAAAATATGACACACATCAATCATTGTCTGGTGTAGGGGCAGAGAACAGGGGGGACTAACTGAAATTTTTTGAGAGAATGAAATGAAAATATCCTATACTTTGACACTGGTTGTGTGTGTACATTTGTTGAAATAGTTTTCAATGTTAGGCTTAATAGGGGGTGTATTTTATTATATGTAAAATATACTTGATAAAAATGCAAAACAACCTTTCCTGGATCTCAGTCCATCCAGCTCCTGTTCTGGGAGAGAATTTGGTAAATAATTGACTTAACCAATCAATCTCTTAATATGAGACTTAGAACATAGTATGCAGGATTTCTGGAACATTCTCTGACCAGGCAGGAAGTGCCATGGCCTTAGGATGAGTATATTATCACATTTGCTATTCATACAGTTCTCTCTGCCTTGGACTACTAAGCTACCTCTGGTCTGGCTAAATTTCTTGGTTGCTACTTGTGCAGGCTCCTTACATAAGGTGCTGAGACATCAGGTTGTCAAGACATGATAATGAGACATGGGGAACCAGCGGTACATATTCAGCTTGTGGAAGGCCATAGTTTCAACCCCACAGTGCTGGGATTGGGGTGAGGAAGCAAGTAATGGGTATTCTGGGAAAGTACACAGGTTCACAGTAGCTCAGATGTCCAGAATTGTTCTTTGCTTCTTAAAAAAGATTTAAATTTTATTAATGTGTGTATGTATGTTTCTCTCTGAGTGTATACCATGTGTATATTAGTGTTCACTGAGGTCAAAGGGAAACTTGGCTATCTCTCTAGACCCTGCTATTTCTCTCACAAACATTTTTTATTTATTATGTGTTCTTGAGTATGTGATATGTGTATGTGGGTGGGTCTGCGTGTGTGGGTAACCTCCACAATGCATATGGAGGTCAGAGGACAACTTTGTGGAGTCAATCTCTACTCCATCCTCACATGGGTTCTAGGGATGGAACTCTGGTCTTCAGTCCTGTGGTGCAAGCTCCTTCACCCATTGAGCCACCTCGCTGACCCGGAGAGCTTCTTTCTTCCTTCCTTCCTTCCTTCCTTCCTTCCTTCCTTCCTTCCTTCCTTCCTTCCTTCCTTCCTTCCTTTCCTTCCTTCCTTTCTTTCTTTCCTTTTCTTTCTCTTTCTTTCATTCCTCCCTTCTCTCCTCCTCTTCCTTTTAATGTTTTCATATTTTTATTAAAGTATGTGTTTTATAATACTGGTTAAATAATAACTTTCATATATTTATATTAGAAAACTGTCTTTAAGTAAGACATAACAACACACTTATGAGGCAGATTTAACCTATAAATAGTATCAGCTCCCAAACACCACCATCCTATTTTCTATAAACAACAAGATCAGAAAGCATCCATGTCTTTATTGATATTCACCTTTAGATTAAAAACTTGAATACGTTGATGGCTAATGTCATTAAGTACTGACCTTGTGCTGGGTGCACATGAGTTTGATCCCCAGAACACACTTACACCTTCAAATTGTCTTCTAACCATAACTTCATGCCCTGGGGCATGCACACACACACACACACACACACACACACACACACACACACACACCACTCATACTCTAAATCAATAAGTGTTTAAAAAAGGAAATAATAAAAGAAGCAACTTAAAGTGAAATTTCTGTTTTCTTTGAAGACTTGGTTATGTGCTATTTTTCTGGATGGCTATCTTATAAGAGGATGTTTTGGTGAAGCAGACAAGTGAGAGGATGTGTTGCTGAAGCAAACATGTGAGAGAAGGTTTGGCTGAAGCAGATGACTGAGAGGACACATGATGCTTAGAAAGAGTAGAAACAAACAGATAGTGAACAAAGCTCTTGCATTGGTTTGCCTTGCAATGCTTTGCTGGTTTTTTACTGATCTTCAATTGCTGTGACTTAATAGAAACATGCCAAAGAACTTCTCATGGTATTCCAGCTGCTTCTTGCTGATTCCACAAACTCTTGACAATTCAGCGAACCTCACGGTTTCTTCTGGATTGAGCAGCTGCTATTGATTCATGTTCATTGTTTTCAAATTGGACTAGACTGGTGCTATTAATTCATGTTTGATGTTTTGGACTGGACTGCTGATATCCTGACAACAGTGATTGGTATTGCCCCAAAGAACTTCTTCTAAACAGGCTCACAACCACCTTGTCCTAGTAACCGTCCTTCTCTCCTAACTTTGGTTAGTGGGCTAGTAGGGAGTTTAAGAACCCTTAGTAAGAGTTATGAGCAATTTACACTATTGTGGTTTTTTTAGGTGTATATACTGTAGATTACCTAACCATTTCTCAGTTATTATGGTTTTGTTTTATGTGCACATATTGTTATTGCTATAAATAGTAGGTTTTGAAAACTCTAAGCCTACAGGAATGATTTGGGGGAAAGTCAGTTAAGATTTTTTTAATTGAATATCATCTTTATTTACATTGCCAATGGTAAAACCTTTTCCTGTATCCACCCCCTTCCCAAATATCTCCAACCCCTCCTCCCACCCCCTGCCTCCACGTATATGCCCCTCCACTCCCCCCACCCCTGTTTCCTTTTGTTTGGGCCTCTATTGAGCCTTTACCTGACCAAGGACCACTCCTCCCACTGATGTCCAACAAGGCCTTCCTCTGCCACATTTTTGGCTGGAACCATGTGTACCCTTGGTTGAAGGTTTAGTCCCTGGGAGTCCTGGGGCTTCTGGGTAGCTGAGATCATTGTTCTTCCCATGGGGCTGTAAACCCCTTCAGCTCCTCTGAACCACCCACCAGCTCCTCCATTGGGGACCCCATGGTTGACTGCTAGCATCTGCCTCTGTATTTGTAAGGCTCTGGCAGGGACCCTTCAGAGACAACCATGTCATGTTCCTTTTGGTATACACTGCTTGTCATCCATAGTAGTGTCAGGGTTTGGTGACTGTTTATAGGATGAATCCCCAGGTAGGGCAGTCTCTGGGTGGCATTTACTTCAGTCTCTGCTCCATGCATTTTTCTCCCTTATTGCTCCTGTGAGTATTTTGTTCCCTTTCTCAGAGGAACCAAAACACCCTCACTTAAGTCCTCCTTCTTAATGAGCTTCCTGTGCTGGGTGCATTGTAACTTGTTTATTTTGTATTTCTTTTTATTCTTTTAAATCTATGTATGTTATACATACATTTAATCTTTTAAAATATTGAACTACACATTTTTACAGTATCAATTTTCATAGATTTATGAGCAATTTACACTATTGTGGTTTTTTTAGGTGTATATACTGTAGATTACCTAACCATTTCTCAGTTATTATGGTTTTGTTTTATGTGCATATATTGTTATTGCTATAAATAGTCTTTGCCTGCACAATTTCACAAATAGAGCATCTTAAAGTTTCTGATTATTTGGACTGGAGACCTCAAAGAGAAGAGTACTTCAAAAGATAGACATTTTGAAGGCTTTTAGCTATAGGGGTATGTATGTATGGACTAGCTCAGGGCTTTGGATGACCAAATCAAATCATGGTTATTTACATGATAAAACCAATGCTGGTTGTGTTGGCATTTGGTAAGTAAGAGGTTAAAAATATCCACCTTCAAAATCATTAGTAATAATGATGAATAGGAGGGTTGATCAAATTTAAATATTTTTTGAGTTTTTATTTATTTTTACTTTATGTATGTGTGCCAGTGTCTCAGTTTGGGTTTTATTGGTGTGAAGAGACACCATGACCAGGGCAACTCTAATAAAGGACAGCATTTAATTGTGGCTGATTTACAGGTTCAGAGGCTCAGTCCATTATCATCATGCTAGGAAGCATGGCAGAATGCAGGCAGACATGGTATTGGAGAAGGAGATAAAAGTTCTATATCATGATCTGGATGCAGCCAGAAGGAGACTGTCTTCTACAGGCAGCCAGGAGGAGGGTCTGGATCACATTGGCCAGACTTGAGCATATATATGAGACCTTAAAGCCCCACCTCCACAGTGATACACTTTCTCTAACAAGGCTACACTTTCTCTAATTAGGCCACAACTCCTAATAGTGCTACTTCACATGGGTCAAGCACATTCAAACTACCATAGCCTGTGCATGTATATACATGTATCACATATGAGTAGTACCTACAGAGGCCAAAAGAGGCATGTTGTGAAGTGTGTGGTTACTGAGAGCTCAACCTGGGTCTCTTAACTGTGGAGCCATTTTTTTTTCTATTCCCAGAGATGATACATTTTATTGGGAACAAAATAGGAGTCAGTTATACCATTGCAGTTTCAATATAAATATCTTAATTGAATTTCATCCAGATTGGCAGGGTTGATGTTAGAATTTTATATTGTCAAGATTCTTCAGTATTCCCATCTGTAACGAAAACAGGTATTTTAATCTTTACTCCTACTGGAATTGTCCCAAGATAGTGTAATCATTACAGACAGTAACAACATGGTTTTCTTGAAAACCAAGAAGAGATTATTTTCCTTAAATCTTCCCTTTTTAATAGCTCAACAGCCCAAAGTTGTGCCATTAAGTTGCCTTTATTGCTGGTTGGGTATCATTAGTGGAAAGATGGTATTTTCTACTTGCCAAGTAATCCTTCCAACAAACACTCAACCAACAAACACTGCTTGGGAACTCTTGGGCACGCCCCCAGCCCCAAGTCAGCATTGCAAAGGGTCATTTAGTAATGGCCCTAGAGATAGAGCAAGAGGGTCACTGAGCTTAGGAGGCATGTTTCAAGACCAGCCCAATAAATATTTCAAGATTACCTGCTGTAGATGTCTAGCTATAGGCTCCAAAGAACCCCTTTCCCAATTGACTGCTACTGTCCCTCTGGGATGGACATCCACATGGGAAGGACTGAGGACTCAACAGCTGAGTGTGTGGGGAAGTGGGAGGAAGGGGAAGGAGATGATACAGGGCAGTGAATTTCCAGTGACCATACACAGAGGTGGACTGGAGAGATAAAATGCAATGCCCTGTGCTTTGTGCCTCCTGAAGAATTGGGTGGTGAGTGGAAGGTAACAGAAGAGCTTCTCACAACTCACACTGCTAGAAAGTTTGGTGGGAACCTCAAATCACAGGCGTCCTTAGGCACCCTTTGGATTCTTCTTATCTGTGTGTGCTTGGCAAACATTAGTGGGAGATTGAAGCTGACCGGTGCCACCAGGAGGGAGTGGTATCACAGTTTGGGGTTGTCAGTCATGGCACTCGGTCAACTGATGTTGTCAGGGGACCTAGTGGGTGCCAGGCCTTAATATGAAGACAATTGACTCCAGAGATCGGGTCTTGTAAATACACGGAGACACCAACCAAGCCACCAAATGGAGAGGTAGATGACATAGATTAAAAATGAATTTGAGTTTCTTAAACAGAGGGAGAAGAATCTAGCTTTGGAAACAGATGGAGCTAGGTTTAAATTCTAGGAGGGGCTCTATCATCGATTGTGGCCTTGAGCAAATGGCCTAACTCCTCCGAGCCTCAGGCAGAAGGTTTGCTACTTTGCAGGGTTGTTTCAGAAGTGTCTATGTGGGGCTGGAGAGGTGGCTCAGCAGTTAAGAGTACCAACTGCTTTTCCAGAGGTCCTGAAATTCAATTCCCAGCAACCACATGGTGGCTCACAATCACCTGTAATGGGATCTGATGTCCTCTTCTGGTATATCTGAAGACAGCTACAGTGTATTCATATACATAAAATAAGTAAATAAATCTTTTTTAAAAAGCAGTGTCTATGTGAAACCAGAAGTATGACATATAACATGCAGTAATAACCGTGTGGGTATTTAGATAGTATCATAAATATGTTGTATGGTCAGTGACCCAGTCACGTCGCTGATTAGGCCACAAAGCAGGTAAGACATTTCACTCCATGGGTCTGATTTCTCATCTGGGTTGTTTGGTTTGGGTGAGATAAACACCCCCATCCCAAGGGATCCTTCTTGAGCCCCTGCAGAGCCCAGATCAGCATTTGCTCACACAGTGGCTTCTGGAATGTGACCTGAGTAATTACTATGTATTTCCCTCGGCTTAACTACTGCATAGTCCTGTGTATGTTTCTTGTTTAAAGACTTCTGAAGATAAATGAAGCTTCTGCCCACTGCCATGTGTATGAGAATGCAGTATGTTTACATATGTGTGGTGTATGTGCATGTGTGTGTGTGGTGTATACACCTGTGCTTACCTAGAGGCCAGAAAAGGGGTTGGGGTATCTTTTATCACTGTCTGCCTTGTTCCTTGAAGACAGAGTCTCTTGTTCAACCTGGAGCATGCCTCTCTCTCTCTCTCTCTCTCTCTCTCTCTCTCTCTCTCTCTCTCTCTCAGTTGGTGGCCTGCAAGCCCCAGCAATTCCTGTGTCTCACTCACCTCAGTGCTGGCTTTACAGAAGTGAGAGGAGCCATGCAGGTCTTTTTACTAGTAGGGGGCTGGCATCGAACTTTGCTCTTTACGTTTGTACAGTGAGAGTAGGTACTAAAGCATGCCTGAAGACCTGGGGTTCATTCCCCAGCATCGCATGAACTGGATGTGGTGGCTGCTCTGCTGTGTGTTAAACTAGATGCTGCTATGACAAACACCATGACCAAAAGCAACTCAGGTAATAAAGGGTTTATTTTAGCTTACAGGTTATAGTCAACCACTGAGGGACATCAAGGCAGGAACTTAGGCAGAAGGAGTTTGAAAACAGAAGCCACTGAGGATCCACTGGCTTGCTCCCAGGTATATTTCTTTTTCAGCCCAGGCCTACCTGCATAGGGATGGCACTGCCCACAGTGGGATAGGCCATTCTACATCATATATCAAAAAAAAAAAAAAAAAAAGACACACAGGCAACCCTTCAGTTGAAGTTTCCTCTTCCCAGTGGCATCAGGTTAAGAACAAAGATTAACCATGACAGTGGTGCACATCTGTAATCCCAGTATCTGGGAGGTGGAGGCAGGAGTTCAAAATCCTCCTCAACTACAAAGTAAATTCCAGGCCAATCTGGGCTACGTGAGACCCTGACTGAAACACACACACACACACACACACACACACACACACACACACCAAACAAACAGCTAACTAGAGCAAACCATGTACAAGCCACTTTCTTTCTGTGCCCAGGAAGAACATGAAGGTCTGATTCTGGACTGCCTGGTGTTAGTCTTTTTCAGAGCAGACACAGGCAAAATTCTGTTTTCTGGCACCAAGAGTTTTGTGAGAAAGGGGAAAGACAGAAGTGCTTCATTATTGGATGGACTGGCTGGTTCTGCTTGAGGCTCTACATGATCACAAGTTAGGTAGAAGCTGTCTGTCTATCTGTCTGTCTGTGCATATATATGTATGTATTATGTATGTATGTATGTATGTATGTATGTATGTATGTATGTATGTTTCTTTGTTTCAAACCCACACCCCCTTGCTTCAGTGAGGCCTATGGTCTCTGTCCCATGCACTTTGTCCCAGTTTTTTATCTGCTTTCTGAGTTCACTGTGTAGTGTTTCAACCTGTGAAGGCTGCCCTGCGGTTCTCAGGCATCACTGACCCGTTTCTATGTTCTTAGCCATGCATCTTCAATAAGAGTCATTCTGTCACCAAATGTTTCAAAAGAAGCAGTCTCAGTAAGTGAATTGTGTGTTAATAAAAAAAATTGATGGAAAATAATATCTGAATTAGGAGGTCTGAGGAAGCTCATGAAGAGAAGAATACAATTCTAATGGTTGCGATAGTTCCTGCCCCACCCTTTCCAGGTCCTGCACTGGGTGGCAGAGCGTGAGGGTCCTTTTATTAGAGTGTTCTGAGTCACAGACATGACTCCACTTTGTTTGTAGGTGGCTGGAAAATGCATTCTATTAACGTGTGTTCGATGTTATTAAAATTGATGCCGATTTCCCCTTAATAAGAGCAGAAAATGGCCACAAATTTGAATCTGTTCGCCTGAAGAAGACAGTATCAAGAGCTGGAAATGAAACAAACGCAATTTTTCCGCTCTTATTACAGCGTTCGCATTTTGATCTCGAGGACTTCTTAGGGCCTATTCTCTCGTCTTCCCGGCTTCCAGCCACGGCTTCTGCTGTGCGGCGCAATAATACAATTTCTCTCTCTTCCAAAGGAGTCATTGCCCTAACATCTCTTGTTGTCTGGGGGGCTCAGGGGCATCCTCCAAGTCCCTAAATAGGTTGAGTTGAACAACTCTGCAGTGGGTGAGAAAATACTCTGTCGTTCACGGGATACAATTTTGCATTAAATGGCTGCTGAATAATCCCACATAGAGGCAGGAGGCGGGGATAAGAAGCTGCCGGCGGCCATGTCGGCTCAGTGCAGCACCGAGGGCGCTTGGACTTTCCGATGGTGCTGGGCCCGCATCCAGTGCCTTTAAGTAAAAGAGGGAGAGGGAAGGAAAACCCACCCGAATCCCTAAAACCTTTCTGACATCCCTAATGTCCCATTTGTGCCAACCAGAACCTGACGCCTGTGATCTGCTCAACAGCCGGAGATGACATGCTTTTTGGGTGCGATATATACACTAGACCATTAGTCCGCAAGCAGCAGTTGTCAGCTTTGTTCCCATTTAGAGTAATTTTCTCACTAATATGGCATATTCTTCGGGGATAAAATGCATTTTTCCAGCCAGATATTCCCCTAATAGTGAAGTTGCTTTAATGATCAGATTTCAGCCGGGGAAGGTAAGTCTGTGATTGCCGCTGGTTGTATATCGAAGCAACCAAAATGAAAAGGCTTATTTGAAACACATTCACGGGAACAGGCAAAAACCTTGCATTTCCAGATTAATGAAGCTCATTTGAGGGAGAACTTAGGCAGGAATTTAAGAGCTAAGTAAGGTGTTTAGAACCTTTAGGTACAAGCTACATCCAGGTCTGTTTTTGAACTGTTGTGACAGACAGTGGGGGTCTTTAATGGAAGGGGGGACAATGACCAGGTGTCTTCAACTAACTTTTCTTGAATAATGCAATAGGAATTTCCTCCTTCACTATAGGCTTGAAATATCCAAATCAACTAAATTATTAATTCCCGCCCTGTAAATTTGCATGTCAAATTCCAGGCCATGGCCAGTTTATTTGGTTGAATTACATAACCCCTGCCCCCAAGAAAACAGTATTTCTGAATGGAGAACTGACAGGCTATGATTAACTCTGCTTTGAATCCCTCCCATTAATATTTTAAAGATTTTTAATTAAAATAATTACATGGCTTTATGAAAAACACTCAAACACCTGAACTATTTCTACAGGTCCTCAATCTCAGAGCGTACTTTCCTGATCATCCCTTGGGGATGGGTTTACTCCCCCATGTTTGTCAGTCAGGAGAAAGACAGACCCCTCTCATCCCCCTCTCAATCCCCCCACCCACACTCTGCTCCTTACACATTCATTACCAGGAATCATACTTTTCTAGTCAGACTGCTGGTCAGTGTGGGTCTATATTTTCTTTCTTGTTTTTTTTTTCTCTGCACCTTCTCCTTTTTTTTTCTTCTTCTGGGCAACTCCACAGACAGAGGCTCCTTCTTTTCTGCCTTCTGTGCTTTGCACGGAGCATGTGGCAATGCCTACAGTCTCCCACTCAACTCTGAAGAAAGCAGCCCTGGGCTGTGTACAAAACGAACGAGAGCTGTTGCGTTCCAATAAAACTTTACTTACAGACATAAACATTTCATCATAATGCATGTTTTACAGTCACAAAATGTTCTACTCTCACCTACCACCCGAACCCCGAGTCCCTGCAACCATCTACAAAAATAAATACTACCGTCAGTTCACCAGCCTTTAACAAAACCAGCACCAAGCTGGATTTGGCCCTGAGGCTATTGTTGGAGGACATGTGGTTTTCAGCCCTGTGGCTTTCCCTTCTGGCCCTTGCAGCTGTCTAGCTGAGCAAGGATTGGTAAATGACTGGCCTTTCTGTGGCTGATAATAATGTCACTTGCCTTAATCTCTAGCTGTGATATTTTTGTAAAAGGTAACCTTATCCCAGGAGCATTGGTATCCTGGAATTAGGTTGGTGGGTCCCTAGCTCTTCTGCATTGCCATGGGTAATTGTTGAGTAAATCCCGAACACAGGATAACAAGTCATGAGTTGACGTCTCCTGGCTGCTCCAGGAAGTAGTGATCTGGGTGGGGCTTTTGTGTTGGGTACCAGGTTCCTTCGTTGAGTGTCATTAGACCTCTAAGGACCCAGTAGACATTAACTGTCCTCACCAGCCCTGTTCAAGAGGGTGCACGAACCTCTTGTAGCACACAAGGGAATTTTGGGAAAAGTTGAGGTGGACCCAACAACCCTTGGTAATTTGAAGCAAGGTGTCCTTCACCTGAAACTAGCCACCCTCTTTATGATTTAGCCTATGTCTACACACATCTAGAGTATTGTCCACTTGATATTTTTAAAGCAACCTGGCTAAGTTTAGTTATTTTTGAGATGGGTTCTCAGGCTGTCTTCAATTTATTGTGTAACCAAGGGCGATCTTGAACTCTTGATTTTCCAACCTCTGCCTCCCAAGTGCTAGGATTATAGAGGAGCATCATCATGCCCAGTTTTATGTAGTTCTGAGAATGGAATCCTGGGTCTCATGTGTGTGAAACAAGCATTCTACCAACTGAACGACATCCTCAGTTCCATTCTTGCCATTTTTAGTTACCTTCCCCCCCACCACTTTAAAAATAATACATGTGTGCGTATGTGCGTATGGGCGAGTGAGAGAGAGAGAGGGAGGGAGGAAGAGAGAGAGAGAGAGAGAGAGAGAGAGAGAGAGAGAGAGAGAGAGAGAGAACAGGTGCTTGAGGAAGCAGTTAAGGGGGTTGGATTCTCTGGAGCTAGGGTGGTAGGCAGTTGTGAGCATCTTGATATGGTTATTTGTAAACTGAAATTGAGTCCCATGCAAGATCAATATCCCCTCTTAACTGCTGAACCATTTCTCAGCCCCCTAGCTAGGTTTCTCTTAAAAATATCTCCTTTAAGCCAAATACTTTTTTTTTTAAAACTGAGGATTTGATGGTCTAATTATATTTTTACACGTAAACATGAAAATAAAAGAAAAATGAGTTCTTAATTGTGCCCTTGGAAACCATCTGAATGATGCTAAGTCTGCTCTCTGAAAAACAATGCACTGACTAGACTCATTTTCCCACCTAACTGTGGCCAGAGGCTCGATGTCAGGCATGTCAGTAGCTACCCAGCTCTTCAAGGCCTTGGGTACCACTTTTAACACCACCTGTGCAGAGGCAGCATTTGTGAGATTTCCTTTGCCCTGTTCCCAGATCTCCCAATGCCAGCTTCTGCAATTGCTAGGTTCCCTGTTCACCAGGCTGTCTCTTGATCTGGCTTTCCTGTTTTCCCCGGCACCACCCTGCCAACCTGCGCAGTGCCTTTTTGACTTTGGAGTACACTGGTCAGTCAATAGCTGCTGTTTATCCAGTTGCCCAGGGGGGTGGGGGCTCAGTATTTGTGGAAAGATTTGCAGCCTTCTAGGGAGACTGTGCTCTAACTCCAGGGGGGCCTCCTGCCAAGGTAGGCCTCACACAAGTTCCTAGCTGTTTTAAGGTTTAGCATGATCACCTGCAAAAGGGGGGGGGGCTCTAATAAATGCTGTCAGGGTTATCATGAAGTTATATAAGAGAAGGCCTTGAAAATGTCCTCTCTCAGTCAGGGACAGAGTCTCTGGAGACAAGAAGCCTGGACCCCTGCCTCTTCATCATCCTCCGGCTATTTAATTGGGCAAACAATAATGAGGACTAGAGTCTCCCTATAGGACTGTAGGTTCCCACACACCTTTCTTCTTTCCACAGGTGACCTCTTTGTCTAAGCCTGGGTCTCCTTTGGACATGCCTTCAAAATGGCTATTGTTCCAGGTCCCTGCAGATGTGCAAGCCCAAGGTTTAGCGCTACAGATGCCCACCCTGTTCTCATCTCTCCGAGAAAGCGGGCGGGGCCTCCCGCAGCTGTCCCGGATGGGCCAGGCCCCAGCCCAGTGCTGCCATTGACTCATACTTGAATCCAACTCATCTTGATTTTATGAGAATCATCTCTGAAAATCTCCATGTTCAAAAGACAACACCAGGGAACCATGGAGCAGGCTCATCATTTGAATAATCAGCCATTTAGTGACATGTCTAGCCTGGTTTAATGATTGAATCAGTGAAAGTATGACCCCGAGTGCCGGTTAACTTTTTAAAATAGCTGTGCCCACTGCATGACACAGCCAACAGGAAACCATTAAGGCCCTGGCAATTACCACTTCCATCCATCGGCGAAGTCCCTATTTTATTTTAATCTGCGTAAGTGCATTTTCTGCACAAGGTTAAAATATAAATCCCTTCTCCTGAACAAGACTGGTTTTCTGGCTGACTTGAGAGCACAATTTACAACTGATTTAATTTGTTCTTCACAAACATTCCTAATGACATTACCCCGGTGCATATACAGACTGCCTCCTCTTATTCCATTAACTCCCAAATCGGGTTTAAAGACCATATTGATGCTAGATGTTATTATGGGTGATTATCAAAACAACAGACAATGCGGCAAAGTGTTTACTAACTGGTTTATATATAATTTCTGTAATAACGACAACAGATGGTAATGCTACAAACACTAAATCACGCTTTTCACCACGGAAACAAATTGGCAGCCTGCGGTACAGAAATGGTGTACGTAGCTCTATACAGATGCCTCGTTCATCAGCTATAGTGTTCATCTTATTAGGAAATGGCTCTGTTACCGCTATTACAGGTAATCTTTCCATTTACAATTACAAATGTATATTTTCAATGGAAATGCTTTTCTGCAGCTAAGCTGCCTGAAGGATATTCCTCCCCCCTCTAATTACTGCCTGGGTGATGCGTGCCCTGGCTGAGCTGCACACAAGGGAGGGTGCACTGGTCCTAGTTAATGGTGCATTTCAGCTGCATAGAGATGGGTCCGTTTTCCAAGACCCTCTAATACTCATCCAAAAGGCCACGATGCAGCTCCAGGAGACAGGCACCATCACTTTAAAAGCAGGTGACACAGCTGAACTCAGTGGACCTTTCCCTGTGCCTGAGGCTGGATCCGGCAGCTCGCTAACTGTAGAGCAGAGTTTCAGGCATGGCAGAGACATCCCGCCTTTTGCCCCCTTGTCTTCAATAAACCACATCTTACCTTTCAGTGATGATAAGCTGGGGTTCAGAGAAGGGGTCTTGCCTGGTCACAGGCTTTGGGACAAGGACACTTGTGCAGGTATATTCAATGAAAAGCTTCCTGGGTCTTGTATGTATGTATGTATGTATGTATGTATGTATGCATGTGCACGTGTGTAGGTGTAGAGGTCAAACTATGGTGTTACCCCTCAGATACCCTCTCTTTTGAGCCAAGCTCTCTCACTGCTGTGGAACTCTCTGAGGAAGACAGGCTGACTAAATAGCAAGCCCCAGGGATCCACCTATCTGTTCCTCCCCAGCCCTGGGATTATAAGTGCAGGGTATTGTGCTCAGCTCCATCTATCATCTGTCTGTCTATCTATCTATCTATCTATCTATCTATCTATCTATCTATCTATCTATCTATCATCTGTCTGTCTGTCTATCATAAAGCAATGTACCATATGCTCAGGCTTTTTCTTTGACTCTTCAGCTTTCTAAAATGTGAGTCATGGGTATCAAACACGACCTTATGGTTGCAGGACAAACACTTTACTGACAGAGCTATCTCCCTAGCCCACTTGCGTGCCTTTGCACCAGGTGGGAATCCTCTCTCATCCCAGATTATGAGTGCAGTCCCAGGGTGCCCAAGGCCCACATTCATGCCTGCAGTGCAACCACCACACGCTTTCGGTGACTTTTGCAGATAACCAATAATAAGAGGCTATTGCTAACCCCGCCTCAGAGATAATACAGTGGAGTGGGATCCTGGAGACTGTGAGGCTGGGATTTAAGTGTGGGTTCTGACAGAAACTGAAGCCTGTGGCATAACCATTGGCCACACTGTTTTTCTAGAATAGGCCATTGATGTCTTGGCTCTCAGAAAAACTGCCCAGGAAGTGACTGTGGAGGTTCAGAGGAAGTACTGCTTGGGGATTTCCATGTCTGGTGGGACTCCCAGCCATCATGGAGGTGAGGCTGAGGTAACTGGAGTAGCTGGAGTGGTGTAGGCTGCTGCAGAGGGAGCTCATGGTGCATTTCACTCATGTCTTAGGGGATCAGGAGGCAAAGTTCTGAACGGAGGTAAGGCTGGGCTATATAACCTTAAAGACCCATTCTAGGGGTCTACATCAACTGACCAGCAAGCAAGGCCCCATGTCTAAATGTCCATCCACAACTTCTCAAGCAGTGTCACCAACTGGGGACCAAGGGTTCAAACACATGAGCCTGCATGGGGAATATTACATACCTGACATTTCCATGCCCTTCATGACTGTATGGAAAGAACTCACCAGGATGTTCAACTTCCAGGCCATTGGGGTTCCATAGGTCTGGAGGTTAGCTGCTCTTCCATGGGGGGGTGTCAGTCAAAATTCCCTCCCATGGGGAATTTTGGAGGCAGGGCAGGAGGAGGCAGGGTAGGAGTTAATTTCTCTCTGCACTCCCTGGAATGATCCTAAGTCCAGTCATCTTGTGTCAGGATGACTTCCTGGTCCTCACAGCCACCCTTTATTTTGGACTGTTTTGGAAATTGGGTGTGAGAAGCTCTCGACTCCTCCCTAAGAAGGGGAGGGGGAGACAGAAAAACAGAGGGCTGTTCAGTAGTGGAACCCCATTATACTCTGTGAAGGCCTGCTGATTTCTCCTAAAGTCTCCGGCTTGATGCACAGTGGCCCTCAGGGTTCACTCAGGACAGAACCAGGTCACGCTCTATTGAGAAGCCAATCACAGGCTTCCTGATAACCACTTTGTGAAGGGACAATGAATTGTTGCCTCCCTGTAATTTTCTGCATGGCAGTCTCTCTGTCCTCCCTGGCCACTTCCCCCTGACCTCAGAGGCGACCCTACACCCTGACACCATGGCTTCTTATGACCTGCACAATGAACTGATGTCCAGGGGATTTGTCTCTTGTTCCAAGTAGAAGCATCGGTTTGGACACTGGATACATTTTCAGAAGGCTCTGCCTGGGCTTGGAGCAAGGCAAGGATGTGAGGATTTCTGTCTTAACTAAGTGTTGGCTGGGAATCCAGCTCTTAGATCCTGGGATTTGGGTCTCCGTTTCTACATCAGAATAAATCCTTTACCTAGGGAGAGCCACATATCTAGAGGGAGGAGTCCCATCTTACTGGGCATTGATTAAGCAATCTAACTTCTGTGTATGTGCAAAGTGTTTACAAATTCACACACACACACACACACATACACATGCATGTGTTTGTGTGTGAATGTGTCTGTGTATAGGTTTGTAAAGGTTAGAGGTTAACATCAAATATCTACTTCAATTGCCATTCACCTTATTATTATAATTATAAATAAAAGTATCTCACTGAGTTCACTAATTTGCTAGAGGAGCTGGCTAGCAGGCTCCAGGGATCCTCCTGTTGCTGACCCAGCACTGGGATTATAGGCACACACCTCTGATTTTTATGGGGTGTGTGCCTATCGGAACTCAGGGCCTCAAGCTTGCATGACAAGCACTTGCCTCACTGAGTCATAGGTCTAATCCCCTAGTGTCGGTCTTGTACTCACTAAGGTAGGACTGGAAGAGCATGGATGAGAGGGAAGGGAAGCTACTGTGATGTGCCTCCTCCTGTGACCTTGGAGGAGAGCCATAGAATTAACAAGCATTTGACATTTCTGTTCATAATCTAAGCCAGTGAGAAGGTCACTCTGCTTCCGGTGTTCACTGTTCCTCCCTCAAAATGCAAGGACACCTGCCATTGTCCATAGTGTCCTAACTAATCCCTATGGATAGACTTTAACCCCTTCATTATCTCCAAAGGAAGGGTTGCAGGCTGCGGTAAAGTGTGTTGAATAGGTGAGGTGTGATGGAGTCTATGTGTTGGTGAATAAGACTCATGTCCGTATGAGTGTTTTTTTCTGCTAGAAAGTATTTCCTGTGCTACCGGCAGGTGACATATTGCAGGAAAGCAGAGAGAAGGCAGGGTGTGGCCTGAGAGGAAAGCTCTACTTCACCCTGATCGAGTGACCCTGAAACTCAGGTTCTGTTTGTAAAATGGGAGTAGGGGCTTAGAGCAGCTGGGGCCTAGGGATCCTGTCCTACGTGCGTGCGTGTGTGCGTGCGTGCGTGCGTGCGTGTGTGTGTGTGTGTGTGTGTGTGTGTGTCTGTGTGTGTGTGTGTGTGTCTGTGTGTGTGTGTGTACCCGCACGCGTTTGCTCGGAAGTCTCTCAGTAGAAGGCCACTCACCAGAGACTGTGAGTGGGACTCATCTTCAGAGTGGGAGTGAACTTAGGGAGGATTCTCAGAACTACTCTAAATATCCAGACTGTGAGAGATGCCACGTCACTGCCTAACCAGGCTCTCTGCCACATCACCATGAGCTGGTGTGTTTGACTGATAGGCTGAAAAATATATTTAGTGTGTGCAGCCAGTAGATTAAAAAATTTACAAACAAACAAAGCCTTCTTCCTGAGATTATGAAAGATTTTAATTCAAATGTGGGAGGGGAGGACCCCTAATTGACACCCCCTCCCGTACCCCCAATTCTAAGTAGCTTCAGAGCAAAAGAGTGAGCCTTGCTTTAAGGGCAGGGTATGCTGTGGCAACAGTGATGGATATGCTAATTTCTTCATTCACTCCACTTCACTTCTTTTATTCTTTCCAATTAAAGCAAATGCTACTGAAACCATAATTAAGGCTGGGCTGGGCCCTGCCTGCCTGCTGCTTTAATGAAGCCCTATTGATTTTTCTTTTCTTTCTAATGGCCACACAGGGTTCTCAATGGTCAAACATATGCCTGACTACAATGTCCTGCTAAAACTTAATTTTAGCCTAGCAAAAAATGGAGGCCCAGGAGAACTAGGTCATCAAGACAATTTGTGGAAGGGGTGGCTTAGAAGTCTCCTCAGGTTTTGGGGCGGGGAGAAGTGACATGAACATACCAATGACTGGCTGTCAAGATGAAATGAAGGTGGGCCACACCCCCTTCTATTCTAGCTGGGCTCATTCTGTAAACTCCAGCAGCTTAGCTAGGAATAGTATTACATTTGTAGTAGTTTGGAGTCCTGGAAATACATATCCTATGACAGGTGTTCATAAGCCTAAGGAGAGTTCTACTGACAAAGTATCTGAATAGTTTATTTCTCTTTGTCAATTAATTTGACGGAGAAGTATTTGTTTGTCTCCTTGTAAATGAACTGTCCATCTTCCTGAGATTGTTCTTACACATGTAGCCTTCCCCATGTGGGGTGCCCAGAAGCCACAAAAACAAGAATGGTAACGGAAAGACCCTGAACACATCCAAGGGCAACTTCATGCTACAGAAAGTTTTCATGTACTTTTTCTGTGCCACCTGTGGGACATAGGGACACCTGGTTCTACGTAGTCTGTGCTGTCTGTGGCTTTGCATCCTGTGTTCCCAATGATCTGAGGAATATTTTGACATTTGTCTGAAAATATTAAGTGGAAAATTCTAGACACAAGCAGTTCATAATTTTTCAGTAACTCCTTCGACAGTACATTTTTTACCTGTGTTCTATTTTGTTATGTTATTGTTAATCTCTTGGTGTGATTTATTCTGAAATTAAACCACCATACATATATAGAGAAAGCATTGCACATGTAGTATTCTGTACTGCCTGAGGTTTCTGGTGCCCACCGGGGGTCTGGCAGTGTATCCCTTAAGGATAAAAGGAAGGTACTTTGTATTACCTCTTGTTCTTCTCCGTGTGTACCTCTTCTCCATCTTTCCCTACCACGTTTTCATTGAGGTGCTAACTTTTTCCAGTGTGGACAAACTGCATGAATATATTAATCACTTTTCCTAATCATTCTTCCTGTAGCAGAAACCAAGTAAGCTGACAAAAAACAACTCAATGAGGAAAGGTCTGTGGGCATGCCATCCACCATGATGGGGAGAGGTTTTGAGGTAGGGCATGCAACCCACCATGATGGGGAAAGGCTTAGGGGAAGGCAATGCCACAGCTGGTGTTGGATTCTTCATTTCTACCCAGCTCAACAGAACAGGGCCTCTAGGTAGGACAGGGGGTACGGGCTGGGCTATGAACCTAAAGGACAGATCTACCCCAATGACCCATTAGGTTTCACCTCCTAAATGGTCCAGAACATCTCCCCAAGCATCATCATCAGCTGAGGATTAATGTTCATACACATGACCCTGTAGGAGATATTTTGTATTCAAACTGTAATAGTGAAGTTCCGTGTGTGTGTGTGTGTGTGTGTGTGTGTGTGTGTGTGTTTTATAGCACAAGGCCCATTCACCAAGCTGAAGCGGCAGTGAAGCAGAATTGATCTCTAGGCAGAGAGAGAGAATCATATGAACTCAAATTTTGTTTTCATCAGGACTTTAGGGCATCAGTGGCTTGTCGTGGGTCCCCTCCCCACTTCAAATGAGTCAGTCTCTCCTCCTGGGTTAGGTGGGAGCTCCTAGATAAGGTGAGGGTGTGACCTGCCAACTTTGGCACTGTTGATGTTTCCAGTTTTGTGTGTGTGTGTGTGTGTGTGTGTGTGTGTAAGGAGGGAGGGAAAGATGAAAGGAAGAAGGCAGAGAGAGTCGGAAGTGGAGGGGGTGGGAGGGAAGGAGGGGGAGAGAGAGAGGAAGGTGGAGGAAGCCAAGAGGTACACAGAAGGTGCAGATGGGAGACATTGGTACCCAGAGTCACTGAAGTTGTTGGGAGATCTCAAAGTCCCATCTGTTTGCATAAAGAAAATCATGGGGAAGGCTGGGTTGTTTTACAGAGATTAATTTAATCTCCATATCAAGACAGGTCACACACACATAACATATATATATATACATATTGCCCTTGGCCCCTACCCTCAAGAGCCTAGTAGCACATGCCTTGACAACCAAAATCATCTTCAGGAAGCAGTATTCATGTCATTTAAAACTCACTGGCTCAGATATTTATATTATTTATATTTTGTTTGCTCAGGTTGAAAATATAGAATATTTTAAAATTAGAATACAAATTTTTGTCTTACTTTACAGCAAACTATTATATGGTTATAAATAAAAATAAAAATCCAAAATTCAGACTTAACTAATAAAAAGAGGCCCTTGTGATTTATTTGTTTATTTTGTAAGAACCTGGAGCCCTTTCAAAGGAGAACTTTGGGGAAAGAGCCTGACCAGGCATCGAAAGATGGCTATGTGATCAGTTTGCATCAGGCTGGCTAGCATCTTGGTGAGTGTCCAAGTCTTGAGCTGTAAGCCTTTGTCACTGAGTATGGGTAGTGTTTAGTGATTCATCTCTGAGGCCCTGATAGGACTGACAGTCTTCAAATTTTGAACAGAGGCAGAATGAGCAGTACAAATGTGGAGTCAGAGAATTTCCTGTTGTGGAAATTCACAACATCAGAGAAAGGCAAGGATGGAGGGAAGGATGAAAGGAAGAAGGGAGAGAGAGAGTTGAAAGGAGCAGGAGAGATGGAGGGAAGAAGGGGGAGAGAGAGTCGAAAGGAGCAGGAGAGATGGAGGGAAGGAGGGGGAGAGAGAGGAAGGTGGAAGAAACCAAGAGGCACACAGAAGATGTAGATGGGAGACATTGGTACCCAGAGTCACTGAAGGTGTCAGGAGATCTCAAAGTCCCATCTGTTTGCATAAAGAAAGTGACAGGGAAGCCTGGATTGTTTTACAGAGACTCACTTAATCTCCATATCAAGACAGGTCACATTTTCAAAAGGAAAACAAACAAACAAACAAACAAACAACACCTCTTGATTTTGTGGTTCAGTACACCGATGGCCCTGTGCACAGGTCAGGGAGTGGGATGGGTGGTGTATGGGGGGGGGTGCAGCAAAGAAGCACAGGACATGCTGAAGACTACAGAGTGAAATTTCTGGACAAGACAGAGCCGTTCCCTTCAGTCCCCAAAGCTGAGTGTCAGGCTGGCCCCCACCAAAGACCCGTGAAATGTCAAGGGAAAAGCTGCTTTCCCCACACTGCGCTGGCTTGGATGGGGCAGAGCTGGATTTGACAGCTTCCTTCCCTGTCTTCTGCTTGCCTTGTCTTCATTTCATCTTTTAGGACCCACATCTCAGGTTTTCATTTTTAAAGGGAAAACCATTTTTTTGAGAACCCCAATAGAACTGATGACTTAAGAAAGAGAGAAAGAAAAGAGAGAGAGACAAGAAAGCCAGATTTTTTTAAATTGGTTTTTTAAAAATTGCATGTACTTTTGACAGAGATGAAAGACCTTTTCCTGCATGTTGGCCGTGATATCCTGCTTGTCAGGATGAGAGAGAGAGAGAGAGAGAGAGAGAGAGAGAGAGAGAGAGAGAGAGAGAGAGAGAGAGAGATTGAGGAGAAGGCTCCTAGGAATGGAGCTGCAGACACCCTGAAAAGGGGACACCATCATGCCACCATCGAGTTCTGTCAACTGTCAAGTTAATTAGAATGAAATTAAAAACACATTTGCCAAGATGTTCCGCAGCCAAACCAGTTAAATAGAGATTTTAACAGAATTGAAAGCATATTATACAGAGATTTGTGGATTCTGGCCCCGGCGAGTGAGTGCCGTAAGAGTGATAAAATAACAAAATTGCTGCCTAATAATCTATAGAATAATATTGTCAACTAATGGATTATAATAAAATAAAAGCTGTTATTAGGGTAAAACATTATAACAAAAAGTCCAACTTTTATTTGCAGCACCTCCCCCTTAATGGTTTTGAGCATTTTGAAAGGTAATTTAAACAAGTACATTGTGTCCTTATTGAAGCGGCTTCATCTCGCTAGCTGCTGAAAATGGCTTTAACCATCCCCCTGAACAAAAGCACCCCTAATAAGGCAACAAAAAGCCCAGAGCAATGGCCCAGCAGCCAGGAGCGGAGCCTGCTAAGGCTGCCTGCTTTCTCCTTGCATGTAATTAGATGAATTAAAAGGACAGAGTGGTTAATGTAACTGTTGCTGGGGCGGGGAGGGAAGGGGGCAATCCAGCCCTTTTCATCCCTTCCATTTCAGACAAGAGCTGGTGGCTTTTGCTTCAGCGATGTGGAGAAGAATGTTGTCCGTGAGGGAAATTAACAAGCGTAATCTGCGAGGAATCCGCTCAGAGTCCTGAATGAAATATGTCTCAAGCCGGGAGGAGGGAGTCATTGCTGCCTTCTTTTTATATACCTAAGAAAACGCACAATAAATGAACGGTGTCTGAGTTTGCAGCCAGGATCAGGGATGAAATGGTCAGGCTACAAGGTGGTCCCTGCTGTCCATCTGGGCTGTGGGCAGGAGGGTTGGCTAATTGGCTTTGTTCCCCTTGTTTAAGTCCTAGCCCAAGGCCTAACAGGGTTCTGTCTTCTAGTGGGATGGCAAGGGGAAGGCACAGCTTTCTTGACTTGAAAGGACTTGGATACTTGGGAGACCCCCTCTCCACCTCCCACGCCCCACCCCGCTGCCTCCCCACCCTGACATTGGTACCATTATGCTTTTTTAATAACTTCATCTGCTGTGTATTTCCTGTGAGCCATGCCAGTTCTCTGACCAGTTAGGATGGTCACCATTGTGGAAAGAGAAATGAATTCTCCTTCAGGCCCTACTCTTACTCTTTGTGTAGGTGGAGGAATGTCCTCACTGAGTGTAGCACCAGGGAACTTCCAGAGGTGGACTTGAGGTAGTGAGGAGGAGGGAGAGCCCCTCCCCCTGCCTGGTGTGTGCTTTTTTTTTTTTTTTTTTTTTTTTTTTTTTTTTTGTACTCTAACGTTAACTCTGAACGTTAGAAGGCAACCTGGAGCCTTCCAAATGGACTGTATGACTATGTTTTATTATAAAAAATAGAAAGTAGAAAATTAAATTCATTAGCTCCCATTACTAAATGATTCATCTGGCTGGTTAATGAAGCCGCACATTATGCTAACAAGATGAAGAGTAACAGGCGGGGATCGGTGGCTGCGGGAAAGCTGTGCTCTGGTTGGCTGGAAACACACAGCTGAGCAGAGCTCCATCTTGAGAAGGATGATGTGTCACGGAGTAGAACAGAGACAGGGAGTCGGGGCTCAGGGCTGACCGAATGTCAGGGGACTGAGTGAGCCCAGGGCCCTCTTCACCTTTTCTGAGTCCTGGTGTAGAGTCCAGCAAGGAGGGACATCTGCATCTGTCAGCGGAAGCAAGAGAATCAGTGTCTGGTCATTCCCAGGAAGGCTGAGCTCCAGGCTCAATGGCCTCCTGGGTTTTGGAGCTTCCACTTTGGCCTGGAACTATGAGATTGTTAGGAACAGAGAGACTAACACAGAGGCCTTCGCTATGTGGAGTCCCATGCGTTTGTCAAGCAATTGTTGGGTTCTGAGATACACAATGCCAAGAAGTGGCTGGCTGTGGAGGTGAGGGCTGGGCCCCTGGAGCTGGCTCTGTCAGCACAGGGAGACCCTGAGTGGTTAGTGCTCATCTGAATGGATGGCCACACACCTGACCCCAGCCTTCTCAGGTCCATCTTGAAGTGACCTGCTGATGGCAGCCTCTCCTACCTCACCATCCCCACTTTGTATCTTTGTCTTCAGCTTTCTCCTCGTTGCCCTTCCTGGACACTTACCTGTAATTCAGTCCAGGAACACGTAGACCTCCAGCTGCTTTGTGAATTGTCCCAGAATGAGCCCAGCCTGATTTCCACGGCATGAGCTGTGTCAACCAGATAAGATATCCATCAAATAGCAAGGGTAACCTACTTTTTTCTTTTCAAATATTTTATTTTTAATTTTTAAGTTTTGTGTGTTTGTGTGTGTGTGTGTGTGTGTGATATCAGATACCCCGGAGCTGAAGTTACACGTAGTTGTGAGATGTTTGACGTGGGTGCTGGGGAATTGAACTCGGGTCCTTTGCAAGAAGAGCAGATGTGCTCTACTCACTAAGCCGTCGCTCTAGTTCCCTAAGATTCTATTGATTAATTGATATTTTAATATTTTTTATTTTATTTAAAAATTTTTATACAATGTCTTTTGATTATATTGATTTTCTTCCCCTAACCCCTCCCAGATCTGTTCTTCAACTTAATATTCTTTCTCTCTTAAAAAACAAAAAACAAAAAAAACCCACAAACCCCAAAACCAATTTAAGGCTTATAAAACACTAGTCCAATTTTTGTTGGCCAGTTACTCTGAGCGTGAGGCCTGTCCTGGAGTGTGATTGATATACCCAGAAGCACTCCATTGAAGAAACTGATTTTCTTTTTCCCAGCAGCTATCAATTGCAAATACTTCTTGGTTATGGGTTGGACTTTGTGCCAACTTCCTCTTCTCGGTTCTAGAATTTTGTCTGGCTCGAATTTATATAGGTCTCTGTTGGCAGTTGTTCTACTTGGTAACAGTTCTTTGGGGTAGATGAAGAGGCAGACACACAGGACAGAAGGTGGAGAAACGGCGACCGAGGAAAATGCAAACTTGAGTCTTGGGAAAATATGCAGACAAGAAGGCTTCTGTACACACAGTTCGGGAATAGGTCTTGGGTACCACTTTGTAGGAATGTCAAGCCAGGCTGGGCCCAGAGTCCAAGTTCGGAGTAAAGCTGGAGTGCCCTGTCTTCAGCCCAGAAGTCTTTATAGAACCATAGAACTCACACAGAGCTTCAGAGACAGAGTGGGTAGTGGGCTCAAGGGCAAAATGGAGAGGCACAAGCAAGCATGACCAGTAGGTGAGTGTTAGAAAATGAGTAACTGGTATCTATGACATTATTTTCAGTCTGTCTGTGACCCTCACGGCAGAGAGAGGAACCTAAGTAGCAGAGGATGCTCCTAGCGTTGGGAGCCAGAGGGACCTGAATTAAAGTGTTGTCTCTACATCCCAACAGAAAACTTAGAGGAAAAAGACTTTTACAATAGAGACTGGGCCTTGCTTGGAGTGGGCAGACCCTGGTTCTAGTGAGAACAGCAGCTTTTGCATCCAAAGAGAATTAGCACTGATGCACTTGGGCGTGTAACTGGATTGGTAGAGTGTTACCCTGACATGCACAAAGCTATGGGCTTGAGTCCAAGCACTTTACAACACTGAGTGTGGTGGAGGCAGGACAATCAATAGTTCAAGGTCATTCCCTCTTAGCTCCAGGGCAATCCAGGTTTCATAGACCTTATCTCAAACACAGAACTAAAAAATGAATCAGCACTGCTGGAGAGATTCATCTCTAAATAGACTTGCTGCCTGCAGTATTCACAGGTCTGGAGAAAGGGAAGGAGTGAAACCTTCTGTCGATGGCCCTGAGGATTTGCTGCTTTAGCACACAGAACAGCGACCAAGTCACAAACTGTTCTGTTCCGCTGAGAAATGGCTTGTTACTTGGCTCCCAATTAGAAAGTTCATGAACCTGGAAGGCTGTGCACTCAGAGGTGGGAGAGGGGAGGGGTTGTGACTCAGCAGCTCCCTAGGGCTCTCCTGAAGGCAGGAGAGGCTGGCTTAGTGGGGGCTAATGCCATCCATTTGTAGTTCTAGAGGTTTTGAAAATGTTTGCTGTTTGTCTCTGTGCTGTAGCACTTGCTGGGCCATGTGCCTTTTGGGAGATGCTGAGCCTGGTGAGAGAGGAAAACTGCAGAAGCAGATGCCTGGGTGGGGCAGGCAGTTTTCTGTCACTGTAACAAAGAAGTGGGGGTGATTTTGGCTCATGCTTGCAGCAGCCTTAGTGAATGACCCATTGACCTCATTGCTTTCCTCCCAAGAGAGACAGAAGAGACATGGGTTCCACAGTCTCCTTCTAGGACATGCTCCAGTGACAGGAAGCCCTTTTTTTAGGCCCACGAATTGTGCCATCATCTGGGGACCCAACCCATAACATGTGAACCTTTGGGAGATAGTCAAGATACCATCCACAATATCTTGTGTTGTTCATGATACTTCTTCATCTGCTTCCTTGTCAAAGACCTCACTGAGCAGCCATAGCCCATGATTCTAGACTCATATGTCCTCTGTATTCTTGCCAGACATAGCGATCCCACTCTTTGAACCTCTCCTAGTGGACAGGGTATTAGCTGAAGCTATTCAGTTTCCAAAGAGATTTTTGGTTATCAGCTGGCTGTTTGTAGTCCATTTTAAAAAAAAGATTTATTTTTTATTTATGTGTATATGTTGTACATGTGTCTCTGTGTGAGTGTATATACCATGTATGTATGCGTGCCAATAGAAGTAAGAGGGGAGCATCGGATTCCTTGGACCTGAAGTTAGAGGTGGTTTTGGGGTGTCTGATGTGGGTTCTAGGAACTGATCTCTTCCCTGGGAAGAACAGCAAACACTCTTACTTGCTGTGTGCTTCATTCTTAAAGTATTCCCAAGTCAAGTGCAGAAGCCACCTCTCTGGGTATCTGTTGCCTGAAAGGCTTGGGCCTGTCTTCCTCTCTGTTCTTTGCTTAGATGTCAGTTTCATGCAGAGGGTTTCCAGTGCACCAGTTCCCACAGTGGCCCTTCCCACCTGTCACCTCATCCTAATGACTTTCCATGGCACCCGGGTACCAAATGTCTACCCCCACTTGTTTCTTGCCTGCCATTCCCCTAGCATGCTAACCACTGGAAGAACATGCTTTCCATCTGGCCTCCTCACAGTTGAATTCCTAACACCGGAAACACTGTATAGGCTGCAGTCCATATTTAATAATGATCTAGCTCATAAACAGGCCTCTGGGAAATCTGTGATGTCAGAGGTCTGGGTGTCACCATGGTGATACTCCCATCTATCAATAGATGCTCTCTTCTATCATGTCTACCATCTACTTGCTGTGAAGTGAGGACTTTGGGGTTTGGTGTTTTCTCATTTTCTTCCAACTTGTTTCTTCTAGAGATTGCTCTGGGTTCAGGACACTCAGCCATAGAGACATCAGAGGGACTTTATAAAAGGACCAGAAAACTATGACACATACTCTAAAGCAAAAGGAAAAGTATGTCAAAACCCCACGAGCTTGGCCAGTCCAGGCTGGTCAGTGTGCTTCCCAGTTCATCTGTTTTATTCACATAGGAAATATTGGCTACCCACTATAGGTGAGGCAAGTCATGGTGCTGGGACACAAGAATGAACAGAAATTCAGTGGCTTACCCTTCCATAAAGCAGACTCAGATGAGAGACAACTAAATACAGTGTTGCAAGGGGAGACCTAGGGAGCTCAGTGGCGATGGGTCACTTGGTGGGTAGTGGAGGAATCTAGCAAGGCTTCCCAAATGGAATGACACATGAACTGGAATGTGAAGGTTGTGGTTGAGATGAGGGGAGACTTGTCCCAGGTAGAGAAATTGAAAATGGGGGGGGCCTGAAATAGGAGGGACCTTGATGCAACCAAGGATCTCATCAAGGGCAGCAGTTTCTTCTTTCTGTCATCTTGGTCTTGATAGAAACAACTGTTTCTTGCTGGAATTAAGATGTCAAGGTGAGCTTGCCCTTTCTCAAACTCACTATACTAGTTTTTACTTGACACCTTTGGACATCCTTGGCATCCCTACGCCCTTTATGCCTAGGTAAGACCTGTCTAGGGAAGGGATGACAATGTTCTCTCTGAACCTTGGATCCTTTTTGGTTTCTGTCCTCAAGAAACACCTCATTCCTGTCATCCTCAGAAATCTCTCTAGTAGCTTCTCAGTTTGGCTTCTTGAGGAATCTTCTGGAGAAACAGTACCAGAGGCAGACATGTGGCACTGGGGTTCTCCTGTCACTGAACAGCAAGGGCTTCATCTAGTCTGGCTAGGAGTAGCAGAGATAGTATTGGATGCTGGCCCTGTTGCCTGAAGTCTCTGGTTCACAGTGTTAGCCTCCACTTTGGGGAAGGCTATTTATCTATATAGGAAGTATGTAATCTGCCACGACATCATAAGGCCCAGAGTTAATTTCCTTCCAAGAATAATGAGAAAGGCAGAGTGAGAGTAAGCTATGTTCTCCCACTTAGAGAAGTGAGGCTCCACTTTCCCACAGTACGTCTTTGATTTTCTTAGAGGCTGTGGCTCCTTAGACGCCAGATTTCAAATAGCCATGGCCAAGAAAACCTTAAGTCACAGCACACTGGTACCTGGAATATAGTGCTTTTGTTCGATGAACCCGATTTATCTATCTATCTATCTATCTATCTATCTATCTATCTATCTATCTATCTATCTATTTATTTATTTATTTATTTATTTATTTATTTATTTATACTTTTAAACTAGCTGTTGTGTCATGCTTTGGATGAAATTCCCAAACCTTGGGAAGATCAATAACTGAGTGTTGAATCATCATCCATAGTGACATGAACAACTTTGGTGATTTCCAGGGTCCTGTGCTGTGTCATTGAATGGATAATTTGATCATAAATCTTCCTGTCCCCCAACAAAAACATTCACCAATGGAGAAGTCAAAAGAATGAGTCATGTGCTTAGACTAATGACTGGTCAATGGGTTGGACTATTTAATCCACATTACATCATAGTGAACTCAGGGATGCCATCACAGGTCAACAACAGAATCCTTTGCCTGGCATGATTTGTACAAATTTAAGACATTTGCTATCTGGCTTGAAACAGAGGCAAGTAATGAGAGAACAATCTTCAGGGTTGAATATTTTCTACTTGGAGCCATCTGCGGGTCTTTTGATTGTATGTTCTAGTGACCTTCTCTCCCCCACTTTTCTGGTAGCAACATATCGTTCCATCCAGGATCCTTTTTCATGCTGTCCGAATGGGGTTCAAGCCTCAGAGTGCTGTACCTCCTGGCCACACAGGCAAGTATATGATGGTAGTCTTACTCAGCCCTAGTGACACTGATGAATACTATCTCTGGACCTACAAGTCTAGATGCCCCTGGGATCCAGGCCATAAGGGCCTATAAGAGCTTTGTTTTCCCTCTGGGGGAAAGAATTACCCATAGAAGAGACAGAGAAGCCAGAACAGGTAGCAACGACTGAGGAGTGCCAGATGGGTGTGGGCCAATTGGACAGATGGAAAGAGGTCTGATGGAGAAGCAGAGATAGAGGTAAAGGAATGCACACAGAGAAGCTGAGAAAGTTCCTTCATTCTTAACTTGGACTCCAACACAGCTGGACTGCAGACTCACCCAGGTGTGAACACTTCACCTCATCTTTAATTATGGTCGATCCCAGAACTCCTTACGACCCCACGAGTTCTCTTTATTCCTGATGTAGTTTCTGGAAGGCTGTGATCAATCCAGAACCAAGACGTCATGCCAGTCACATTGAGAGCTCTTTCTATAAAACACAAGCCCGTTAGTTGAGCAATCTCACAAGGTGTCTTCAGTTGGGACAAACATGGTGTTTCCAAGATTCTAGAACATTGGTATGGAAAGTACAAATCGTCATCTAACCAGCCAAAACACAGGTACTCCTCAGCCACTTACTGATGAAAGTCCTTACATTTTACCAATACTCCATGGTAGTGGTATGGCTTACCAGTGCTACACTAAATAGTGATGCAGCTCACCAGCACTGTATAACAGTGATGGAACTCACCAGCACTGCACAATAGTGATACAGCTCTCCAGTGTTACACAATAATGATGTAGTTCACCAATACTACACAGTAGCAATGATACTCAGCAGTGTGCACCGTAGTAATGTAGCTCACCAACTCCATGCAGTAGAGATGTAGCTCCCCAGTGTTACACAATAGTGATATAGCTCATGAATACTGTACACTGGTGATGTGGTTCATGTCACTGCATGGTGGCTGACACTCAGGACCACCAAAGTCACATAGACATGGTCTGATCAAGAAACAGGCCCATCTTGTGTTCTTCCATCACTTCTCATCTTATTTTTTGCCAGCGTGTGGAAAGAGGAGTCTCCTCTACAAGGTGTCTCTGAACAAAGTACTTGTATCTCTCTGGCAATGGCAGAAAAACATTAGCTGGGATGCATAGACAGCCATATCTAAAGGTTGGGGCTCTTGATTAACAAAAGAATGTTAGAATTAGATGATGTTATCTAATTCTAATAAGTACCATAGTGGTCCCCAGGAGAGGAAGGCCTAAGGGACTTATGGCCATTATTATAATACCCAGTTGACCAAATGTCTTCCACTGTGATGGGCGTTCATCTGGAAGATTATTACCATAGCCATTGGAAATGCCCCCTCACTTTAGGAATGTTAAATAAATCACATTGCTGGTTTAGAACAAATTTCAAGGTTAATCTGTGTTAATTCCTGTTAATTTTGCCTCTTATTCATACTGCTGTTGGTGATGTTTGGTATAATGGTTAGGATGAAGTAGAGAACCAGCTTTGGCTTTTGTTCTCTTACACAGGAGAAGTGGGCAGGTCTCCTTGACCTGGGTGTCATTGGGTTCAAATTGGGAAAAGTTCATAATGCACAGGGTAGTGTTTCTCTTTTTTAAGTTGTAAGTCAGTGTTTCTCAATGTAACATAGAATGCATGTGTATGCATGTATGAAGCTCAGCAAGGCAAGTTTGAATGTCTCTTTGGGACTTCTTGCTAGAGGGGTCAGAATAATCACTGTAAATGAGAAGTTCCCAGTTGGCGGCCCCAGGAGATCAGGGCCATTGCTTTAAGAGTAGTAAGTCTGATTTGGTTGACTTGAAGGCCTGTCACAAAGGATAACCAAGACAAGTGTAACCGCTGGGGCTACCTGGAAACCCATAGTCTTCCATGCAGCATGGACAACTTATGGCTGGCCAGGTACATCTTAGATGAGAGGTTTACCCGAAGCAGTTAGCCAGCCACACCAGGATAGTAACAACCAATGATCAAGGGTACCTTCCATATGGCCAAAGCTGTACTGAGCACTTGAAGTTACTATGATTTGAGCCAAAGTACACCAAATCAAGGAGATCCAGGTTCAAATGTCACCTCTGCTGCTTCCTACCGATATGGGTTCAGTGGCCTTAGTCTCTCTTTCTGAAAATGGAGTGGCGGTGGTGAAATCTTCTAAGGATGATACATGTACACTGAAACCAGCCTTTACACAGTAGCTGACATAGAATGCAGGCCTCTGCATGTACCTATAGGGTGGAGTTTCATTTCCAGCGAGGGTCAGGGCTCCATCTTGGAAGACTGGCCTTAGGTTAGGGCTTCAGTCTGGCACTGGCATGGAGTCTACATGTAGGCTAGCATGCAGTGCTGTGGCACCAAGCAGTCTGAATTGGTGGGCTTTGTTTGCTCAGTTCAAAGCCAAACCTGTTTGATGGCCGCCACCACTCCCGGGACATGTGGCCCTGGCTTGCATAAGTGAGTATAGGTGAGATCATCCTCATCTCTATACCCAATATTTCTTTCTCTTTACTTGGAAATCTTCCAGAAGACAATCTGGAGAGTCCCTGTGTCTTACCACTGTGTAGAGAACATCGAGTTCCCCTGAAGTGGTCTCTGTCTCTAGGCAGACACAAAGCCTTAGAGGCTGGGAGTGGGTGGGCAATTATCTAGATAATTGAGACAAAAGTGGACTTTTCCCCTCTTTCCTTTTTGAATTTTGAAAAAAATCCTGAATAATGCAGTCCCCAGGGCTGCTCTTTCTGCTCTCAGATAAAGGACCACCAGGACCCCATCTAAACATCCCTTTGTTAACCAAGGGCCCAAAGGGTGTCTTATTAGGGCAATACACCGAGAGGCAGTGTATCATAGAGGCTGTTGTCCCCCTGCCAGCATTAAATAGTTCTAGTAGCTGCTTGATGGGGTAAAGCAATTACGATGCGTTTTTCATTCAATCACCTGAATCAATTAGTTGCTTCACTCACACAGGAGCAACAAAAAACAAATCCCAAAGCCTTCTTGTTAAACAGCAAGCACGCCAGATAGACTGCTTTTAAATCCAACATTTACATGAAATTATCTTCTTATATAATTAACAGCTACCAGTTAATAAACATGCCTCCAATAAAAGAGTAGCCCTATAAATGAACGAAACAATACGGCATCATTTAGCATGAGTGAGGCAACGGGGTGGGCAGGAGAGCCTTGCTGGAGATGTCTCACAGGACTCACATCTGATCATTGGAAATAAGAGAGGGAGAGATGGGGAGCAAGAGGGGGGGATGGGGCAGGGGGAGAAGAAGCCTGCTATCTGAGAGTCTTTGTAGCTAAAGAATCTGCTGTCCTGGGAGAAGGGTGTTCCCTGGGAAAAATGATTCATTTATTAGTAAACATTTCATTGTTCCCAATAGTAAATGGGGAAGGTTGAGGACCAGGTAGTTGGGGGCCCTCATCTAAGCATTCCTCTGATGGGCTTGGTCCTGCATGCCCAGGAATAGTTGTAGCTTTTAAATGGGAACAGGCCTTTGTCCTTCTTTCTTTTCAGACATACACATAAAAAGAGCCTGCTCAGGGTGAGATTTTACCCAAGGGGATTCGATAACATGGGAGGCAAATGTTTCCAGCTGCAGTGTGTGATGTTTATCCCTTTATCAGTATGACTCAACCACCTTTCTTTTCAGTGGTAATGGGAAAAAAGATGTAAGAAAATGAAAAACCTTTATAAAGGAAATCTCTTTCCTAATAAAGGGGGACTCTCAAAGACCAAAATGAAATCGAGGTTGTAGACCCCCTAAACTTGAGTATTTTGAAGGAGTGATTTCTCTGCTGCTAACAGAACCTGACAGAACAGTCTATCTCGTAGGTGGGGAAATGGTTGTGCGTCAGGTTGGGGTGAACTTTAGAAGGCTCCACTGAAGTTATTTCTCCAGAGATGTCAGTAACTCCAGGGTATTCATGGTGGTGGTGGTTCTGAGAGACTGGCCATCTGGTCACAGGAGCTGGTGGTTAGAGAGGTTCTGCTTGCCCTGTGGGAAATAAAAACATCAATTGGCACCAGCAACTCTTGTGATATCACAGGGACACAGTGACTTCCAGGTGGCTTCCCCTGAAGGATAGATCCCGAGCTCCACTGCTTGGGAGGACTTGGCCATGAGGAAGCGATGTCTTTGAGGAGTCTTCCCCTTTGCTGAAACCAAACAGCAACAGAACAGCCCCAATCCCCCACTCCTAGGGACACGGGAGGCTGCCTGCATCTCTGCACAGAGTCCTGAATGCTTAAGATGGAAGTCTCCAGCCCCCACTCCTGGGGAGGTGGGGGAGGCTGCCTGGAACTCTGCACAGAGCCCTGAACACCTGAGATGGAAGTCTCTTCTTTCATAGTGTGATCAAACAAGATAATGTGAGGCAAAGTGCTGCTAAGAACCATCCTGGGCGCTACAATGTAAGATAATTAGCGTCATCATTTTCTATTTGCGACATAAACCCAATTTGCTTTCCTGGTGCGTCCATAGGTGAGGGCAGCACAGGTGTGAGAATTGAAGCTCTCCTGGAACTGCCAGTCCCTTTGTCTGGACCCAGCAGGGGGAGGTGGGTAGGGGATGGGTGGGGGATGGATGATGGGGGTGGGGGTGGGATGGGAGGTGGGAGTAGGTCCTTCTCTTCTTTTTTAAGCCTTCCTGACAATGTGCAAATGTTTCCTTTTTGCCACTCCATCTTGGCACCTTCAGATTTTCAGAGGAAGAGCCTGTCTCTGTAATCTGTCCTGTGAGGAGAAATGAAGTCAGTTTTATTGAGTGCTTACTAAGTCTTCAGCATGAGGGTAAGCTTTCCATAACCAGGATCCTACAGCGTCTTCCCAACAGACCTGGAGGGCAGCTTCTGTGATCAGTTCAGCTTTGCAGGCAAGGACCCAGGGATTCTGGAGCTGGAAGATCTGTTTCCTGTCTGGATGGGAGGGGTGCCATGCCAGGACATGCCGCTTTTAGTCTGTTTTCTGTGGCTGTGATAAATGCTGTCTTAGTCACTTTTATACTGCTACAGGGAGACACTATGACCAAGGTGTCTTTTACACAGAAGAATTTCATTGGGGCTTGCTTACATTTCAGAGGGTTAGTCAGTGGCCATTATGGTGGTGGCATGGTGGTCACAATAGGCTTTGCTCTGTAACAGTCGCTGAGAGCTCACATCTGATCCACAAGAAGGAGGAAGAGATAGAAAGACTGGGCCTGGCATGAGCTTTTGAAACCACAAAGCCCACCCCCAGTGACACTCCTCCATTGAGACCACACCTCCTAATTCTTTGCAAACAGATCACCAACTGGGAAGCAGACATCCAAATATATGAAACTCTGGGGCCGGTTTCATTCAAACCACCACACACGCCATGATCTAAAGCAACCTGGGAAGGAAAACGTTTAATTTAGTTTATACTTTACAGTCCATCAAGGGAAGTCAGGGCAGGAACTGAAGGAGAAGCTGTTTATTGGCCTTCTCCCATGGCTTTGTTCAGCCTGCTTTCTTATACAACCCAAGACCATGCACCCTGGAGTAGCAAAACCCACAGTGGGCTGGGCCCTCCCACAACAATCATTAATTTTAAAATGTCCCACAGGCTTTTCCATAGGCCAGTCCAAGGAAAGCATTGTAAAATGGATGAGAACGGTTGCCGGTCCCTCTCCCAGATAACCCAAGCTCCTGTCGAGTTGACAAAAAACTAACCAGCACACTGTGTGTTGTAGTACAATAATAGAACACCATGAAGAATGTCTGTATTTCAGTGTTGTTGGCTGAAAAAAGCAGTCTTCAAAAGGCGTGTTTATGTTTTAAGCTCCAGAACCTGTGATGGTGACTTTAAGGTAAGACCTCCTAGGTTGAGTAAGAAGTCACAGTAAGAATTTCTTAGAGCCTTCAGAGGGCACTCGGCCTAGCTGACACCTTGATTTTGGGCAGTTTGGCCTTCAGACCAGTGAAAGAATAACGTTTTGTTGTAAATTGGGGCTTATTTTTAAGCTTTTAACATTACATTTATTGTGTCCCTGTGAGTGTGTGCATGTGTGTGTGTGTGTGTGTGTGTGTGTGTGTGTGCACTTGAGCCTAGTATGCACATGGGAGTGGCACAGTGTGTGTGTAGAGATTAGAGGGCACTTAATGTGGAGCCTGTCCTCTCCTTCCATGCTGTGGTTTCCAGTGTGAAGAACCAGGATGTCAAGATGGTGACAACTACCTTTACCCACTGAGCCATCTTGGTAGCTTTGTGCTTCTTAAATTCTTTTTAATCATGACCCCTTTTGCCCTAGAAATTTTCATGTGACCAAGGGAACACAATATATAAAATATGCATACAAATAAGACAGTGACTGATAATAAAATATATAGAAATTTACTTAGAAACAGTTTCCGGTATACATATAACTTTACCTGTTAAAGATTAAAGCAAACTTGCATACTAGTGAGAGGAACATACACAGACACACAGATAGGCACAAACACACATACGCCCCCCACCCCCACACACATCTTAGCTGAATATTTGGTACTTCAGGATATAGAACATACTCAGTGGTTTTCAGAGTTTATCAATCTTTGAATTTTATGTCAGCGCTAAAAACACTGTTTTGCATAAATACGTCTATGAAATGGTGGTAGTATATGTAGGACCATTAGAGAAATTGTTGAAAGTTCTGTCCTGATTCCAAGTAAAGATTAATTTGATGCTTTTATTAAAAAAAAAAACAAAAAAAACCTTAAGCCAGACACTCAAGGAGCAGTTTTAAAAGTCAAACATTCTAATACTATACAACGTAAAGATATATTAATGTGTTACTTACACACAGAGGAATGTTGTTAGGAAGATAATAAAAGACTATTTTCTGTGTGTAAACCACTAAAGATGAGAAAACTTGGTATTGATGGTACAAACACTGTAATTCATAACCTCCAACAGCCTCAAATCTGAACCCAGGTGCTCTGAGCAGCATCCTCTGGTGTATCACATGCAGTGATGTCATGTGCTGTACAAAGTGTGTGTGTGTGTGTGTGTGTGTGTTGTGCATTCCCAGTCAGGACTGAAGTGAAGCCTTGCAATGTACATGGGCAGGCTGTCAGAAACACCTCATTCATTTATGTGTTTGATTTTGAATTAATTTTTGGTTAGTACATGTTTAGAAAGCCTTTACTGTTGCCAAGATTTTTGTGACCCCAGCAATTTAGTATGTTACCCCCATATGTGGTTATTATCTACTACTTAAGAAGCTAGATTGGCTAGGAGTGGTAGCACACGCCTTTAATACCAGCACTCAGGGAGGTGGATGACTCTCTGAATTTATGGCCATTGTTTACATAGTGAAGTCCAGACAAGCCAGAGCTATGTGGTAAGATGCTGTCAAACACACACACACACACACACACACACACACACACACACACACACACACACACAAAACAGAAAGAAGAAAACTGAGAATCAGAAAAGGTGGGTCTTTTGCTTGATATCAGAGATGTTAAGGGCCTGGTTCACAGTTACTCTGCCTGGCAACAGTGATGCCAAGACTCAACCCCTAATCTTCTTGCTTCAAAATCCCCTCTCTTCCTCAAGTGTGACCTAGTATCAGGAGTACTGTGGACGCCTTGGTTCAGTTCAGATATTTTGACAACTTGGCTCAGGTGACTTGGACTAGATTACCATCAGTTGTGAAAACTGAAAAAAATCTCAGAGATTTTCAGTTGTTTTGCACCCACCTGAAGACCTACCAGGTTAGGAGCCACCTCAGAGGCCAGAGTAGAGTAATATGAATTTCTCTCTTAGCGTGTGTAGGCTGGGCATGGAGCAGGCAGCTGCATCTCACCCCGGTCTACCGCTACTCAGCTGCCATGATGCTTGGACAAGTCCATGGGCCTCGCGCTCACAGAATCTTCATTATCAAAACACATTATATGGGTGTCCACATTCCCAGTAGTCACAAGATGAAATGAGATCCCCTGGCAGGTGACAGTAGTCCAGGCTTGGCTCCTTGTAGGAACCTAATACCTTGAAGTTCAGTGGTGGCGATGCTGCCTCATTACTTGGGAGGAAAGTTAGGGGTGCGGACTGCTGCAGTTATTGTCACCATTACTGGGGGAGAAAAGGACATGCTGATTTATCTTTGAAAAGTCCTTTCTCTGCGCTGGCCAAGTGCCTGACTCACAATGGCACAGCACTCTGAGGGTGCTTACAAGTCTGATTTGTGGTAATAATCCTTCATGCGTGTCTAGCATTTTTTCCTTTGCAAATCACAGTTATATCTCTTATTGCACTTTGTCCTCAAATAACCCCTCTGGGGTTGGCCATATCTGGATATTGCCTCCTTTCCTACATGTGCAAATGGAGACAGAAAACAGGCAAAATGGACCCAAGATAATGGAGAAAGAGAGAGACCGAAGAAGGGTGCGATGTAATTTTGCATCTCCAGACCCTAGACTACCTCCTGATCTCTGTGCAACAATGTTTCAGGAACTGGATTCATGTTGTACATCTGACTGACTAAGAGACCCAATCACCCAGAACTCAAGGTTCCCCAACTAGTAACTGAGGTTTAAGATTCTGGTTCAAGCCAATGAGAAAACTTTCTCTTCACTCTCCTTGGGAAAAAAGGACCATAAAACTGACAGCAGTGTGTGCACCAGGAACTAGCAGGGCAGACAAGGGTTTGAATAGTTCCTGTTGTAAGTGGGCTGGATGAAGCCTTTATCTTCATGACTGCTGCTATCATGGCTGGGCTGATGTGCCCGTGTCTGTTTAGCAGCTAACAGGTTTAGTTTTATTGTTTTGTCAAAATACTGCAGAAATCAATATATCTCCATAATTCAGTGTTATACCAAGAGGCATTTTTGTGCCATATATAGCAAAAATTGTATTATGCTTCTGAGATGGTAGGTAATGAAGACGGAGCGTTCTGTGTTCAATTCCAGCATTAACGTCTGGTTTGAACAAAGCTTGAAATATGGCCTCTGAGCTAAGAGGCTTTAATATTAAGATCTTTAACTGTAATTTATGTGACAGAAGATAGGGTTTAGCATAATAAAATGTAATGGGCTCCTCAAATGAAGAGGACGAGAGACAATTGAAAACAAGGTAAAAATGCTAAATTATAAATAACGGTAAATGTACCTTTATGTTGTTACTTCATTTATTTTTGATTTGTTAGATAGGCTCTATAATTTCTCATTTTCCCATGTTTCAGAGCAGGACATTTCTCAAATGGTGCCTATTTGAAATGAGAGTCCAGCGCCACCGCTGGCCAGCAACTCCCTGTTTAAGAGCTGATATAGTTTCACCCCTCACTCGTATCTGTGTCCTTGTGGGCTAAGGCTGGAGTCTATGATTCTATTGATCTATCCTCTTTTTTTTTTTAAAGAATATTTTATTTTTAATTATGTGTCTGTCTGTTTATCTGTCTGTCTGTGTACGGGCCTATGTACATGTATACAAATGCCTGTGGAGGAGAGAAAATGGATCAGATCCCCTGAAACTCCAGTTCCAGACAGTTTGAGCAGTCTGATGTGGGTGCTGGAAACTAAATGTGGGTCTTCTGCGGGAGCAATGCATAATTTTACCTGCTGAGCCACCTGTGCACTTATATACCCTGCCTGGCCCTTGTTCTATTCTATTTGTCTTTTTATTTCTGTATTTCTGGTATTAATAAGACACCAATCACATTTATATGTATGTGAGCTGCAGGTATTATGTGTGGGAAATCACAACCATCTGTAATGGGATCTGATGTGGTTGCTGGGAATTGAACTGATGTGTGCTTGCTGTGGCCCAGAGGACATCTTGTAAGAGTCTCTTCTCTCCTTTTATCATGTAGAACCCAAGACTTGAATTTAGGCCATCAAACTTGCCAGCAAGCACCCTCACCTGCACAGCTAGCTGGTCGGCCTATTTATATTTTTAAGATCAGCCCCAATCTATAAATGCTAAGATATAAATTCAGGTACAGATATAGACTAAATTCTAGAAAATTAACTCCAGAAAAGAAATTAAGATGAACCAATTCGTTATCTTGAGGGGCCCCCAGGCTTATTGTTCCTCTGTATTTAGATTGGCTTTGATCTTCCTAATTCCAATAGGCAAATGCTTTTCCATGTTTTATTATTCTATTGAATGAATATGGCAGTTCTTGAATATAGAATTTTCTGGAATCTAACTTGGAGATTAACTTGTGAGATCTGGAGTAAGAAATTTTAACTTTTAAGTCTCATTTATGTTCTCAAAATTTATTCAACTTCAAATTTAGGGAAAAGATAGGAAGTGATGGTAGAGACAATCAAGGAAGAGCCTCCTCTTTCTCCTCCCCTCTCCACCCCCCCCATCTCTACTCTCCTCTTCTTGTCTTTGGAACAATCCTAGTTCTTCTACCCTTCCCTCCTATGCTGGGTTCAACAGAGATAGGCCCCATCCTCATCAGTAGAAGCCTGGGAAGACTGCATCCTGGAGAAGCCCCTCATACTTCAGGAAAGGTGGGGGGGGGGGCAGGGGCACTTCTCAGCCTTGAAAAGTGACAAGTATGTTTGAACATTTTCTCTCTCTCTCTCCTCTCTCTCTCTCTCCCCCGTCTCTCTCTCCCTCCCCCTCTCTCTCTCTTAAAGATTTATTTATTTTATACATGTGAGTTCACTGTCACTGTCTTCAGAAACATCAGAAGAGGGCCCCCCCCCCCCCCGATACCATTACAGATGGTTGTTAGCAACCATGTAGTTGCTGGGAATTGAACTCAGGACCTCTAGAAGATCAGCCAGTCCTCTTAACCGCTGAGCCATCTCTCCAGCACCTGAACATTTTCTATACCTAGCTTTGACCAGTATGTGAATGTAGGGAGATTAGTCCGGCCCTTCTTTTTCCTCCCCAGGGCCAAGTAGATTCTAACTGGCAGCAAGAAAATACCAATGTTTTTGCCCTGGACTGTGACTGCCTTCCTGTAGTGTCACCACATGCCACTACAGGACCTGCACACCTGCAGAGGGTGACTTCCATGAGAGGTGCCTGCAGATGTTACCACTCCCACATTCACATGTCGCTCTTGGTTCCCAAGTGGTGGCTTTGAAATGAAGACCCTCAGAGAAGACACAAAGGTCTGACACCGAATGCTGTCACCTTAGCGTGAACTATTTTAGCAGGGCACTTTCTTCAGGGCTGGGTCTCCAGGTTTAGAAGACAGACCTTGTTACAGAGATGAAGGCTTACAGGGTAGCAAGAAAGGCAGGCAGACAAGCAGCTACCTAGCAGGAAATGGAGTCTCCTTTTGACACTGCCTATCCTGACCTCTGTAAACTTGGGGACAAGGAGGACAGCTCCACCAACCACACCAACCTTCAGCTCTAAGGAGGGTGAACAGACCTGATAATGGGGTACTTGCACCTTTGTGCAGCTGCCCCTAAAGTCAAGGTCCAACTTCCACTTTAACCTTTGGAATCTTGCATGGCAGGGCTGGTTGGCGCTATCCCAGAAGCACACAGGGAAAGGGATTCTGGGAAAAATAGACTGAGGGCTCTCTGGCCCTGAAGAGGCTGTAGAAGATAAGGCTGGCTACTTGACACCCACAGAAGATCAGGGCAATCCTTCATCTTTGTTAAGGGCCAGAGCTTCCCCTACCTATATTGCTGTTGTCAACCACAGACTTCCAAAAACAGGCTCTGTCTGGTGGAAGCCAGCATGATCAGGTTCTCAACCAGCTTCCCTCAGTTTCTTGCTTTTTCTTTCCTCCATGATGTTCTGGTTGCCTTAGGTCTCCCTTGCAGGGACACTTTCTCAGGGACACCTGCTCCCTGATGAGGCTGGGCAGTGCTGTTGCTTGCAGGATTCTTGCCCCCCTCCTTCTAGCCATCTATCGCTTGTGTAATTAACTGCTAATCTGTGTAATTACTTGTTTACAGTTCTGGGTCCCTGCCAGGCTAAATTCCATGCAGTTGAGAACTGTGCCTTCCTCATTCACAGCTCCTTTCTTGAATTCCACCCCCACTCCTTCCCCCCTTCCCCCTCCCCCCCCCTCCCCCGCCAGTGTAGATCCAGGGAGGGGGTGGTGTCCTGCTTGGATGTGGGTGGGAGTAAAGTTGCAGTTTTCATTTTTGCAAAGCTGGACCATTGCTTAGGAAGATGGACCACTAGGTGGTGGTCAATGTGGAGCAACGATTCGTTATTACTCCCTTGTGCTAGAGTCCTTAGTTGATTACAAATTACTTTCTCTCTGCTCAGATGTGGATCTATCCGTGGGGCATTTCACACATAACACCGTGTGGGACAGAGGAGGGCAAAGTTCAAAGGCAAAGGTGGGGCTTAGCGGGTGGAACAATGGCCCTTTATTTGTTTATGTGGCAGAGAGTCAACCTATATTCAGCACATGATGCTGATCCAGGCCATGTCCCTGCATTTGATGGTTGAAGGAACATGGTAGCAAAAACAAAATTCATGACCGCAGTGACCATCAGGTAGATCTGGGTGGCTCTTCTAAATAGCAGGCTCATGACAAACCAGTGTTGAGAGTTTGCAAGGGAAAGTGCATAGTTGTGGTGTGGGCGGCACCGCCTCTGCTCGTGGCACTAGGGTTACATTAGAAGGGGCTGCCATATTCCTGAAGGCATAGTGTGGTGAAACCCCTCATTAGTGGGAGCCCGCTGTGGGTTCGATGACATTCTGTAGCCCAGGGAAACGCAGCCAAAGCACAGTGATGGAGGGACAAGGGCCATGTTACACAGGCGAACATGATTTATGAAAAAAGTGTTCCGACTTGGCTGTGTTTCCCTCCAGTCCAGAAATGCCAAAAGATTTAGGCAAGTCTAAATGCTTCCCTGATAAGAAGGGGGGGGGGGCGACAGCACATAGAAGAAGGCAGAGGGGGCCACAGTGCCTCCGAGTCAGGCTGCGGTGAAGCTCTCCATGGACCTTCTGTCTCTGTTCTCTCCCCTCTCATTGGGATGTCTGCTGAGCCTGAGGTGAGGAAGATGACAAAGGCCAGCTGCTGCCTGTCAGAAGAGACACCCAGAGGGCCCAGAATCTTGCGTTGAGCTTGGTGCCCCCTTCCAACCCAGGGTTGCATCAGTGCTGGGCTGCTCAGCTATATTGCAGGAACTAGGCGTGGTGATGAAGGCCAGTCTGGGAAAATTTAAGGTACCAGGTATCAAAACAAAGAGCATGCACCCTACACCACACACACACACACACACACACACACACACACACACACACAAGCATGCCACTGTCTCCATGAATCACTGGTTTGAACATTTGATTCTCTTCTCCTCTTTCCTTAGGACAGTGTTGATGAAATGAAGCCTTGGTAATAAAGTTGGGGTTACACCTGCTGAGCCCACATGCTTTGTCTTGGGACATCATGGGGACCCAGTAGATGCTCTTGAGGAGCCTATCGGTGAGGACGGACCCCTGCCCTGAACTTTTAGTCCTCTGGCAACTGCTTTTTATTTATTATTTTTGTTTTTTCACAGGCCAGTCGTTGGCTCCCTTCCTGGTCTACCCTCCCACAGTTCCTCATCCCATTTCTCCTCCCCCAGTCTCCAAGAAGATGTTCCTCAGCCCTACCAGGCCTCCCTACTTTCTGGGGTCTCAAGTCCCTCAAGGGTTAGGCACATCTTCCCTCCCCCACTGAGGTCAGACCAGGCAGGCCCCTGCTGTATATGTGTCGTGTCGGGGGCCTTGGAACAACAGCTCCTGTATCTGCCTGGTTGGTGCTCAGTGTCTGAGAGATCTCTGAGGTCTGGGTTAGTTGAGACTGCTGGTCTTCCTATAGGGTCCCTCTCCTCCTCAGCTTCTTCCAGCCTTCCCCTAATTCAGCCACAGGGGTTCTGACTTCAGTTCGAGGATTTGGTGTAAATATCTGAGTCTGTCTCAGTCAGCTGCTTGTTGGGCCTCTCAGAGTTGCTGCTCCTATGCCAAATATTTTGATGCCTACCTCCTGACTACTACCCAATCCTCTTCTTCCTCCTTCCTTCTTCCCAGTTGCATGCTGGGATTTTAGGGTAAAGCACGAGTTTTACTTTCTTCCTGTTCCATTACTGCCCTATGTACTCCTGCCCGAGTTTATCCTTAGGATGGCACCAGGGTCAACTGAACCCAGGGAGGAAGCGCCAAGCACTGAGCAGCTTCTTCATAAGAACGTGAAGCTGTCCCTCAGTGTTATAGGGAACAGCAAAACCCAGTGACGCTTGATTCAGTCATGGCTAGGTGAGACATTTTCATATAATACACCCTTACCTACTTGTATATTTTAATTCATCTCTAGATACCTTAATAATAGCCTAGCACGTGGCCAGTGCCAAGCAGACAGGTGTTATGCTGTGGTATTTAGGGGACAAGGGAACAGTCTATATACATCAGCACTTGGCTGACCTGTAAACGCGGAGCTTGGAGATACCAGGAGAGCTGGCTGCCCACCTTTAGCCTCACTGGCAGCGACACTGTGGCTCTTCATCTGTTGTTTCCGCCCATCTCTGCCTCCAGCAGCCAGGCTGCCTCTCAACAGTCTGCATCTGGCCTTGACCTTTACCCTAATAATCCTTCCTAGTTGAACACAGGGCACTGTGCACATGCTTTCTTCAAAGTGTCAATGAGCCCTAGGCTAGCTCTGTGAATCTGTGGGAGATGGCTTGACCTCCTGGGGTCTCCTGTGAAGGCAGCTGACGAGGGGGTCAAGGCAAATCTTAGCCCACTGTACTTCCCACTGTCTTTCCCAGTTCCCTCCCCCTCAGCAGGATCAGTACCTGCTTTCCCAGCTGCTCCCAGAACACCAGCTCCTCCAAGACTGCCCTTCCTTCTCCTGAGTGGATGACCTTCCAATACCTTGGAAGGACGCTGGAGTAAGCCAAGAGGCTGCATCAGAAAAAACAGTGATCATTTCCATACTAGGCTCCAATCCTGTTATTTATTTTTTAAAAAAAAAGCAAAAACAAACAACAAAACATAAACAGCTTTTCTGGCAGATTTCCATATGTGGAAGAAATGTACAGATGAAATTAAAGATGTCTTGGGTGTTGGTTAGTGTTCAGCGTCAAAGCTTCTTTTTACCCTTGTCTGATTTTCCTGGGGTTCCCACAGGGGCTTTCGGGGGCCCAGAAGTTGCAGGGAGATGAATTTGTTTGGCTTTCTGTGACCCTGACCACTAGGTCTCGCCTCACGCTGACCACAGCAGCGCATGGCTTCTAGCAGGACGCTTTGCTTTTTCCTCCTCTTTCTTCATCGCCTCTGTCATTGTCATCCTGTTTAATCTTTATCAAAAGTGAGCGAAATGGCTGAAGCCATTTAACTGTATGCCTTTAACAGCTTGTCATTTCTCCTCACCTTCTCTATCAGTTTCTGAGCGGCCTGTGTGACAGGTTTAGAATTTGATCACAGCACCATCTACTGGGTAGACTTTCCATCTTTCTATCTTTCTCGGCCGGCCTTTCCCAGATAGATTTGATTTGTTTTTTTTTCTTTTCTTTTCTGTGTTCCCCTATCCCATCATCTTGCTTTCTCCCAGTGAAAGTTACTTTGAGAAGTTGCTGATAGTTAATTCATAAAAAGGGAGACCCTTCTGAAAATGACCAAAGCTCACATCCCCCTGCATTAGACACTTACAGAGACAATAGCTGGAGCTTACACGGTACACTTCATATAATTATTTCCTGGGATCAATAATCTCATCAGTAGGCTCAGTGATGGGGACATCATGGTAATGAATGGCTGGGTGAGGCGGCCATTCCAAGTGCTGTCCTTAGCCCTGCCACCTGTGCTGCCCAAGGGCATGATGGGAATCGGGGCTCTGTCTGGCTGAAGGATTAATCATGGTTATCTGTAATTCATATTTGTGTAATTTGCCTTCTCTATGCAGCCTGCCCTACATTGATCAGCATGGATTTCTTTCAGCACAATGGGTCATTCCTGTGGTGTGGAGCAGAGCGGGAAGGGTGTGTGTGTATGTGTGTATGTGTGTGTGTGTGTGTGTGGGGGTGCACGAGTGCGCACGCGCACCAGGCAAGGGACAAATTGGATTAGTTACACTCAGGAAGTAACAAAAACTGAATCACACCAGAGTAGCACTAGAAGCCAGCCTTGAGGCGAGGCATGACGAGAAGGCTCCATGCACTGCGAGTGCTCTGCAGAAGCCAGGTAGCACTGTGGGCTTCCCTGCTGCTGTGCTGGAAGAGCGAGGATCCTGGACATGAGGCCAGGACCCCTCCTGTGAGCTTTTCCACCCATCTCCTCCAGGGCCAAATGTGTGATTCCAAAGACCTATTTTAAAGCAGTCCCAGAGTTTGGGACCCAAAGTATGACCAAGGCCATGGCTTCCTAGGGCTGAGGGGCTGGAATCAGATGCAAACATAGCCAGGTATCTCCTTTAGCCATAACAAAGCCTGCCGAGTCTGAATTTTCTTCACTTTAAGGTGGTGGTGGGTCATGAAGAAATGTCATCTTTTAAACAACTAGTGACTTCGCTCTGGCCATTGAGTTTGAACAAGGATGACTCTCACTGTTGACTGCAGCCTGAAAGCCTGTCATGCCCTGCAGTGCTAGCTTAGACTGGGCTCCCTCCCTACCAGTCTTTCTCTCCTCTAGGCCTCTGTGATCCAGTGCTTCTCTAGGTGTGGCTTTTGTTGCAGTTGTTATTGTTTTTTTTCCCTCTGCTGTCTCCACTACAGAGACACCGCTCTCCTGAGTTGGCATCTTTGTCTCTTGCAGGCCTGGTGTGGATAGTACGCTTACTTGAGTGGACCATTCATGAACTCCATGTTGAGTATGTTGAATGCCTGCTTGGCTCCAGGGCTGGGGGCTTCAAGATGAGTGAAGAGGACAGTTCCTGTCCACGTGGGTATGTAGACTTGACTGGGAAGTGGAAGGAGTCTGGTAGTTCCCGAGACTTGTTGGAGCAGGTAATGTTTGACATGGAATCTATATAAGAGGCTGAAGGATTGATTACAGATGAGTTGGAGGTCAAGCAGGAAGAGTATGTCAGCAGAAGGAAGGATGTTTTCAGAGACTTGATCATGAAGTTGTGTGGAAGTGTGGGTTGAGTTGTATCTCTCTAAAAGACTTGCTCAAGGAATGGGGGAGATGGTTTAAGGATTAAAGTACTTTCTGCACAGGCAAAAGGCCTGGCATTTAAATCTCTAGAATCAGGTAAACTGCCCGGTGGATGTGGTGGCTTTCCTGTTATTCTTGTCTAGAAAGGGAGAGAGAGAGAGAGAGAGAGAGAGAGAGAGAGAGAGAGAGAGAGAGAGAGAGAGAGAGAGAGAGAGAGAGGGGGGGGGATCTTAGAGAAAGCAGACTAGAGAGATGTGCTTCATTGATGAGCTCTGAGATTGATTGAGAAACCTTGCCTCAAAGAATAAGATGGGAAAAGTTATCTAGGAGGCTTCCTGTCATTAAACTTAGGCTGTAAATTTGCAAAAGAGGAAGGGAGTCTATAGGAGGGGCTAGAAGGAGGGAAGCAGACGAAGAAAATAATGTAATTATACTTTAATTTCAAAAACTAAAATAATAATCATGTAAAAAAATCCAAGGTGGGCAGCACCTGAGGAATGACAGCTGAGGTACCTTTTACACACACACACACACACACACACACACACACACACACACACACACACACACACACACACAATACCCTTTATGGTTAAGAAGGGTCAGAGTCTTCAGGAAGCAGCCTAATAGCCCAGTGGGCTGGGAAGAAACTCACATCCTGTCCTGGCCCTGTGATATCCTGTACTTTCTTGCCTTCTCCATTTCCAGCTCAAGGCTGTGCATGGAGTCAGGTCTTTGGAGCCCACAGTCAGCAAGGTTCTCCAGGTTGGGGCCCATAATTTTTATTAAAAATACAATTCTTCCTTTCGGGAGGCCAAGTTTTTCAGCTGTGTGTCAAAGTGTGGGCAAAGGAGTTCGGTCCCTCACGATGCCCTTCTCCAGTGCCATGGCTTGCCCTGGCTGGCTGTCCAACTTCTCACTCAACAGTACTATTGACTGAATTCAGGCCCCATGCATGCTAGGCAAGGGTCTTACCACTGAGCTACATCTCCAGACCTTTGTTTGTTTCTTTTTATATTATTTTTAAGACTGGGTCGAAGTACATTAACCTGGTTGGCTTTTTATTCTGATCTGGGCTGGCTTTGAACTTGTGCTTCCACCTCAGCCTCCTTTGTAGCTGGGATCGCAGGTTTGTCCCACTAGGCTTGGCAATTGTGATTTTCTTTATTTCTCTTGTTCTTTCCTACCAACCTTTTCCTACCAACCCTTTGGTTGCCTTATTCAGCTATGTCACAAACAATTCTGCTGTTTTTGTAGTTTGTAAATTTTGGATGTTTGCCTCCCCCCATCTATATTGCTGGTAAAGATCTTCTCCTATTCTGTGGGCCATTTGGGCATCTTGCTGATAGTTTCTTGTGCAGAAAAATTTTAATTTCACATGATCCCATTTAGGATACTTGGGGTGAGTTCCTGTGCTATTGATGTTTTGCTGAGAAGGTTTCTACTTGCCTCCATGTCTTGTAGAGTACATGTTTTACTCTACAAGTTTCAGCATTTCAGGTTTTAAATTAAGGTCTTTGGTCTACTTCAAAAAGAATTTTATGTGTGCCAGGTAGGGGTGGCTCACACCTTTAATCCCAGCACTTGGGAGGCTCGAGGCCAGCCTGGTCTACAGAGTGAGTTCCAGGACAGCCAGGGCTACACAGAGAAACCCTATCTCAAAAAAACAAACAAACAAACAAAAAAAAAACCCAAGAATTGTATGCAAGGTGAAAGATATGGATCTAAGTCTATTCTTCTGCAGGTGGATGCTCGGTTTTGCCAGCACTATTTATTAATAGCTTGGCTATTCTAATTTCATACAAGTTTACTGAGATGCATAAAGTTTTAGACTTGGTAAGTATTTCAGTGACTTCCTTTTTTTGTTTGTTTGGTTTTTTTTTTGTTGTTGTTGTTTTTTGTTTTTTTTGGTTTTTTTTTTTTTTGTATTTGGTTTTTTCGAGGCAGGGTTTCTCTGTGTGGTCCTGGCTGTCCTGGAACTCACTCTGTAGACCAGGCTGTCCTTGAACTCAGAAATCTGCCTGCCTCTGCCTCCCAGAGTGCTGGGATTACAGGCATGCGCCACCACTGCCCGGCTTCAGTGACTTCCTTAAACCAGTTGTTTGATGATTTCATTTGTGAGTTTATTACAATAGTGATTTTATTTAATAAAAAAGAAAGCATTCATATAAAGTTTGTTAGTCATTTGTCATGGTGTGAATAGAAAAAAAAGGCCCCTGGGCTCTTGTTCAAGTGTTTGTTCTTCAGCTGGTGGGACACTTAGGAGGCGGGGCCTTGTTGGTGGAAGTAGGTCAATAGGAGTGAGCCTTTGGAAGCCATGCCCATCTCTCTCTCAGTTCCTCTCTATGCGCCTTGCTTGCTGGTTTACTATGATCCTGGTCTTCATCACATGCTCCTACGCCATGAGCTGAGCTGCTCTACACCCACCATGATGAACTGAAACTGTGGACAAAGACAAGCCTCTTCTCTTTTATCATCTCTGTAAGACACTGTGGTCTCGGCATCACAAAAGTTACCCTAAACTCAGTGGCTTAAGGGAACGATTATTTTTTTCACCCTGGGTCTTGGTGTAGTTTAAGACGGGCTCACATTTATGTCCGTGCATCTGTTAGGGAATCGTGGCTGGACCTTGAGGGTGGCTCAGCCTCATGGGACAAGTAGATTAGCTTAGTCCTGTTCTGATGGTGACGGCTCCACAAAGCAAGCCTAAACTACAGAAGAAACTTTTAAGCTTTTGATACTGTAAGGTGCGTCAAGACTGTTAGTCAAAAGAAGTCACATAGTTATCCACCAGTCAAGGGCATGGAGGGAGACCCAATTCTGTCATGAGAGAAACTGCAAGGTCACCAGGCAAAGGGAACACACTCAGGAAGGAGCTGAGAAGAAACTGTATTTTCACGGCTCCCATGTGCATGGATAGCACTCCTTAGCTGGTTGTTGTGCTACCCTTGTCTAAGTGGCAACTGTGGTTATCTCTAGCACCTTCCTAGTTGCTATGATAGATTTCATCCTTAAAGCACCAGAATGCCAGTGCCTTCAGTGTCCCAGGAACAGCAGCATCTCCAGCTCACTGGTGTGAAGTGCACTGTGGCTGTTCCAATCCTTTGAGCATAGCTCACTTAGACTGAAGGGAAGGGTGCTGAGTTCAAAAGTCACTGATGTGCACCAAGAATCTGGTGTTACCATTTCATCTGTATTAGCGTCTGTCCTGTCCTTTCCTTTCCTTTCCCTCTCCCTCTCCCTCTCCCTCTCCCTCTCCCTCTCCCTCTCCCTCTCCCTCTCCCTCTCCTTCTCCCTCTCCCTCTCCCTCTCCCCTTCTCCCTCTCCCTCTCCCTCTCCCTCTCTCTCTCTCTCTCTTTCTTTCTCTCTCTCTCATTCATTCTTTCTTTTGTTCTTTCTTTCCATTCTTTCCTTCCTTCCTTCTTTCCTTCCTTCCTTTGTCTCTTTTGCCATGATAGTTCTAAATACGTACAACACAGGCTAAAGTCAGAGTCTGTAGAAAAGGATACTCAGATCCCACACAACCTTGTCTCCTTCTTCCCCATTGTTACAGACTTCCTATAGATAATCCATTTGGGGTGGATTGGATTGTAAGTTTTATGTATTTTTCTAAGACATTAGTACACTTGTATATGTGTATAGCCCATATATATATATGTACACATTCTAACCCTACTGTGTGAATATGCTACAGATATTCATGCATAGGGTATTTGCAGAAGTGTATTATAAGGTCAGTTACTGAGCTATAATACTTGCTCAAGGGGCGAACACTAAATTTTGCCAAATTCCCCAGTCAAGAAGCTGTGCTTATTTATAACTTGAGTAATTGATGTATCAGAATAAACACAGGTTTGTTTTAATTTGTTTCCCCTTCCTCCTTTCTTTCGCCTTTCCTCCTCTCTTTTCTCACCTTTCCCTCTTTTTTCCCTCTCCCTCTTTTTCTTTGATCAAACCCACACTCTCATGGACACCACAGATACTATGCAGACACAGGTGCTCCATCAGCCCTCGGCCTGCTCCTCATGGAGATATTTTAGGAGAAGCAATGTATGTTCAGATAGTTATCCAGAGACATGAAATTCACACCTGGGGAGCTTTCATTTGCCCAACTCAGTCCTTTGACGGCATGCTGCAACAGCCTCCAGATTCCCTGTATTCACCTCCGAGCACCCATGGGAACTTGTCTTGGGGGCGGGATAAAGCACTATTTTCATTTTTAGGGCTGCTACAACAAGCAACCATCAACCTGGTGGCTTAAAGTGATAATAACATATTCTGAGCCCCTCTGGAGGATTCAGAGGGGAATCCATTCCTTGCCCTTTCCTGCTTCTGGAAGCCTGTGGCTAGTAGCTAAGTCACTCGGTCACTCTGTCTCTACCTCAGCACTGTCTCTACCTCAGTACTTACTCACCCTTCTCAATGTGCCTGTGCATAAAATATGTCTTTCCCAGGTAAGAGTCCTTCAGATGACACAAGCCACCAATCATCTAGAATCATCTCTGCTGCAGGATCGTTAGCTTAATCAGAGCTCCCTGGGAAAGGTCTCCCCCACCTCCTAATACACACTCTTTTTGGTAAAATGCCATTTAAGGCAACACCTGCTTCCAGGCAGCAGGTTGTGGACATCTTTGGGGACACTATTCCATCTATCACAAGCACTTTCAGGCTTTCATACCCATTTTCTTTTAGAATCTTCAAACCATTGTAAAGGGGACAGATCCTTTCTTACCATCTCTGCTTCCAAGGGTAGGGCACCATAATTTCAGAGGGCTAAGAACATCTGTCCTAGGCCTAGAAGAAACCCTGAGGTCGCTCTGTCCCTGGCTGGGAAGACAGTTCCAGAGAGAAGCACTGTCTCTAACATTACTGGTTGAAGAGGCTAACCTCGACTCCTGCCACTTATTCACATTTGTGCAAATTCATGTCTCCCACCACACTTTTTAGGGGCCTCTAAAAAGTGCATCCTGTGTAGTTAGAAAAACTTGTCCTACTGTGGACTCTAGTATATGCAAGCACAATGAACTTGATGAGAGATGCTCTTCCTCTCTCCCAAGCCTTCATACTGCCATCTGTGACACAAGAGTTATATGTTCTCATGTGCAACATGGTAGTTATGTGTTCTCGTGTATGACATGGGCATTTAATGTTCTCATTTATGACATGGAAGTTGTGTGTTCTTAGGCACAACATGAAAGTTGTGTGGAGAATTGTTTTTCTTTCTTGCTGTGACAAGAACAACTTAACAAAAGGTTTGTTTTGTCTCCCAGTCCATCTTGGTGGGTAGTCATGGTGACAGGCAGGAGGCGGCAGCTGGTCACATTGCTTCTGCAGTCAGGAAGCAGAAAGAAATGTGTGCTGGGCTCAATTCACTTTCCCAGCTTTTTATTCAGTGGAGACACTGGCACACGGATGGTCATGGTGAATCTTTTCCTGTAGCTTCTAACCTCTTTGTAAACACCTTCACAGGCATATCTAGAGTCTTGTCGTCTAGAAGATTCTAAACGCATTCACATTAACAATAAAGAGTAACTATCACCGAAGGGGTGAACCTTTTCATGCAAGACTCTACCTGCGACTTGAGATGCAAGAAACGCCTCATTTCTTCATATTTGACTCCAGATTTTTCCCAGCTGGCAGGAATTCCCCTCTGGCTGCAGTGAGATACCCCTCCCTCCCTGGCTATTGTGTCAGGATGCCAGGGCATCAGCAGATCATGCAAAGACAGATAAACTTCCTGTTATTTTTGTTGTTAGAGGTAGAATTATGCTTGTGTGGGTTTGTTGAAAGATTACTTTCCTGCTTTTTCTAGGGTGTAGTTTCCCTCCTTATGTTGGTGTTCTCCATCTATTTATTATCTTTTGTAGGGCTGGATTTGTGGAAAGCTATTGTGTAAATTTGGTTTTGTCATGGAATATCTTGCTTTCTCCATTTATGGTAATTGAGAGTTTTGCTGGGTATAGTAGCCTAGGCTGGCATTTGTGTTCTCTTAGGATCTGTATGACATCTGTCCAGGATCTTCTGTCTTTTATAGTCTCTGGTGAGAAGTCTGGTGTAATTCTATTATGCCTGCCTTTATATGTTACTTGACCTTTTTCCCTTACTGCTTTTAATATTCTTTCTTTGTTTAGTGCATTTGGTGTTTTGATTATTATGTGATGGGAGGAATTTCTTTTCTGGTCCAGTCTGTTCGGAGTCTTGTAGGCTTCTTATATGTACATAGGCATCTCTCTCTTTAGGTTAGGGAAGTTTTTTTTCTATAATTTTGTTGAAGATATTTACTGGCCCTTTAAGTTGGGAATCTTTACTCTCTTCTATACTTATTATCCTTAGGTTGTTCTTATTTTGGGTTTGTAGCACAGTAAGAGCCAAGATTTTAAGCTCTACTAAAAACCAAACCAAACCAAAACAAACAAAAAGACTTTATCTTTTTATGTTCATTTAATAACATGTCTATCATTTTTAATGATTGGTGTAAAAATATACATTGTGTTGAATATAATTAAAAATAAAAATTGTTTAAAAAAAAGACAGATAAACATGGGGCGACTTTAGTAACCACCAAGGAACATGTCCCAGATCCCTGCAACCTATTGCAAAGTGTTCAGATGTCTGAGGTCTCTCTGTGTACAGTCTGGAGTGCTCTGACTGTGAGGCCACAGAGCTATAATCATCTAGCCTCCTTAGAGGCCACCACCCTCTCCCTGGACATGGGTTGATACATCAGCTTCTCATAGGATCTACCCAAGAACATCCTATTACAGCCCAGATGGATCCCTTCATGTGCTACCGAGATTCACAGTCCTTCATTCCCTTTCTTGGGGGAAGGGCAACCTGAAGAGGTGCCCTTGGACTAGTTAAAACAATGTATGTTTAGGGGCACCCCTGAGACCCTGGTCAGCTTTATTCTGTTTTAGAGATCTAAAACTCAGACCTATAAGCTAGACCCCTACAGCAAGCACGGGAAGACATGCCCGAGACCTTGGTCCTAGTGGGAGACCCTGTCTTAAAAAAGCAAAACAAAACAAGGCAATGTAGGCTCAGTTCCTGGCACCCATGTCCACTCACAATTGCCTATAACCCCAGTTTCAAGGGATCCATGTCCTCTTCAGGCTTTCTTGAGCACCTTTCTCCCATGCACACACACACATAATTAAAAGTAAAATAAGGCTAAAGAATTAACATGGAATATTATAAATGAAACAGAGTATACTGAACAGCCTGGACTCTGATGGTCAAGCTGAATGGCTTCCAAAAATTCAGAGAGATGGTGGATGTCTGTGAGTTATATGGTTCAGGGAAGGCATTGTGTCCGACTTGAAATCTGGGCTGTGTTTTCTTGCATACAGATGTTGCTATGACTGTAACGGAGCATCCCTGTCCGATCTAATCTGCTTTGATACTGAGGAGGGTAGAAATAATCCTGCTCTCTGCCCCAAATACAAAGCAAGGCTGTTAATTGCAACCCAAACTCTGAAAAACGTACATAGTGAGACAAAGGCTGTGCAGGACATGACTGACAAGCCAGCGAAGGATAGATGCCCAGTGCTGGGAGAGACTTCCAAACGCGTGCACATTAACCATCCAGGAAGCCACAGTTTCAGGAACTTCCTCCATTTAACAAAGAGGTTATCCTAAGCTTGTGTCTAAACCCCTTATGCCTCCAACACACGGTTCAGTGAAATATCCTTCAACAGGCGAATATAGACAGATTTTTTTCTTCCCGAGTGAATCACGGCGAGCCTCCATCCCCGGTTTATTATGCTTTCTGTATCTCTGCTCATTTCTCACCAGAGTTGCATTAAGTATTGATATTGATTTCTTGTAAATGGGACTGAAATAGATGGCCCACAGTTTTTTGTTATTGTTTGGTGGCACTTGGGGGTAATTTATTATGGCTTCAGTGGAAGCTGCCCTTTGCTGCCATGGCTTAAATTAAACGTGTCACACTCTGGCCTCTGCTCGTCACCAGCATTTCTCACTTGATATCAAAAATTATCATGTATAAAGTTTCTCCTTCTCTCCAAGCTCCTTAAGAGTTGCACCCTGTTTTGAAGTTAGTCAGAATCCCCATTTTTAGTGAACCAGATGAAATCAAGGAGAGGCGGCTGTTTTACCCTAGTGCCCACTTTGGCTAAGTACTTATGAAACTGGGCAGACAGGGGCTCAGATGGTCGGTGGTGTAGCTTTGCCCAACAGAGGGACCTTGGGCTAGCCCTCCTTTCTTTGTAAGTTTGTAGAAACATGATGTCAATGCACAATGCAGCTAGCTCTTCCTTTAAAGAGTATGAGATTTTGTTTGAGACTGGGTTTCACTGTCACCCCGAAAGGCTTGGAACTCACTATATAGATGAGACTGGGCTCAAACTCACAGAGATCTACCCGCTTCTATTTCTCAAGTATCAGGATCAAAGGCATTTGCTACTACTCCCAGTTGCAATAGTTTGTTATGATCAAATTTGAGTGACCCAGACCAGGGATGTAGATCCAGACTGTCACAAAGAGGTTGTGTCAACATTTAGAATCATACAACAGAAGAAAACTACACATTGTGAACCAAATATGCTGGTGGAGGCATTAGGTAGGAGGCTTAGAGCTCAACAGCAAATCTATGCCATGGGTTCTAGATAATGTCTTACAATGCTCTTGTTAAGTTAGTGGTCTCCAAAGTTTCATGAGTCCCACAAGTTTTACTTAATAGTTTCAAGTGTGTTATGGCAGACACATAGGTGGATATTAAATAGCTAGCAATGAGACTAAAGATAGCCCAAGATGCCACCCTATAACTACAAGTTCTGGCCAATCCATCCAGGGTCTGCAGTGTAGACATGTCTTTTTCAGAGAACTCCCATTCTCGGACTCCATGGTTTCCCTAGACACAGGACTCTGATGGTGAAACTGTGGCCCGAGACCTGGGAAGTGAAGTCACCTTCTACCTGTGTTTGCCCTGTTGAACCTCAGGAAGCACTTGGGTGGCAGGGTGGCAGCTGAGTGGACCCTGAGCCCCAGGCTACCTTGGCAGAGGGCAGCACCTGAGAGAAGGCGATTGACATTTTGTGTGGGAATTGGCAGTCTTGTGGGGGTCTACTCAAGGGGCAGTGCAGGCCTATAGCGACAAGCAGAACCTGAAGCCATAGGTCTGTCTGACAAGAACAGGAGACATCAAGCAATGTAAGAGAAACTGTGCCACTCAATGGAGAAACAGCCCTCTCCTGTGTGTGTGTGTGTGTGTGTGTGTGTGTGTGTGTGTGTGTGTAGGAGGGAAGTATTCAGAAATTCTTTCTCTCAGTTAGTCCTATTTGACTGGGTCAGGTCAGCGAAGTCGCCTTGCAGTCCCATAGAGGATAGACACTATCACCTAGGGTATGTTCAGTACTCTGTAAGGCCTCCTTCAGTCCTTTGCTCAAAGATTCTGGCTCTGCTCAGACTGCATATCTGAACTTTTGGCGTGTGTGTCTTGCACTGTGGCAGGTTAGATGTAGGGGGACATAAGATTGTGAGAAACCTCAGGAGTCACTGTAACTGGGGACACATGGGGGCGGGATAAATCAGTACTAACACATACAGTGAGTGTGAGTGTGGGGGATGGGTGTGAGCCATCTGCTGCTCGAGCGTGGGCATCCAGCTTTGGACCACCTCCCATTTCCTACCCATGTGGTCTTTCACTCCAAACGATTTCCATTAGGTTTCAAGAGTCCCCCTGAAGAAAACTTGCTAAGTGCCTCACACAGACCTCCAGCCGCCTCCACATCCTCCACTTCCAAGGAACTGACTTCAAGTTTTCTGCATTCAGCTTGGGGGCAAAACAGTGTCTATTAATTAAATTTTCATTTCTATTGATAATGGGACCCACAGGCCCTTCCTCTGAAGTGGACACAGATCTTTTGTGGCGTGTCCATCTCAGGGCTTGCTGTGTGAATTAGGTCTGATTGCAGTGTGAAGGGCCCTTCTTGAGGGTCTCTCTCTCGGCCTGATCACTCTCCATTCATCCCTCAACCACTTCAAATAGGTTAGCTGCCTTTCATTCTTCTTGTCCTGGGCCTTTTTTTTTTTTTTTTTTTTTTTTTTTAAAGATGAAGTCCGAGATGCTCTTACTGAACCTGGGGTCTTGCACAAGCAGGAGACATTTTCCCAACATTCAGGCAGAAGGCCCTTCCCTTCCTTCCCTCCTCCCTCCCCTTCCCCATCCCATGAGCAACCTCATCAAGGAAAGAGAACAGATGGAATTCAGTGGTGCCCAGAGTGGGTACTTAGCAGCTTGCAGAAGCTAACTGCTAAACTTTCAGACATTTTGCCAGCTGCTTTTAAAAGACATAGTCATTATTAAAAATTAAATCATAGAGACTAAGCAATTAAATAATTTGTATCACAGTCAAAAGGGGAGGAATATTCAAAGATCATCACTTGCTACTTTGTTTCCTAAGAAGCCATTTCATTATTAGAGGTGTCAGAGGTTACAGAACCTCCTTGGGAAGGCACAGGTGGGTCTGATGCTCTGCTGGCCACCTGGTCTCTTGGACTTTGCAGGTCTGGCTTGTCAAGGGTGACAGCTGCCAGTATGTCAACATCTGGTCACTGTGGGGTCCCACCCAAACTCTTTTTACAAACCAGACAGCAGAGACATCTGATGGCACCTGAGCTGTTTCTCCCACGGTCTTGAATGGACCTGAAGAAGTACTCTTTGAGAACATTCTCCTGCTCATGTCTTCCACAGACCTGTGACCCTGAGCTAGAAGTTTCAAGTCTGTCGTGCTGGGGGGAGTCACACCAGAGGCTGAATGACTGTCTCAGTGCTGTGGAGCCTGGGTAGCCTACTACACCACGATGTCGTGTGGTCTCGGGCACGGTGTCCAGTTCTCTGTCTTCGGTTTCTTTGTGTGGAGGTGAGTTCACTGGGCCCAGGGAACTGGCAGAGGATGAGAAGACATTGTACAGGAAAACAGTTTGTAGCCTGGTCCTGGGAGTTCTGCTGTGGAGTCAACAGTAAGCTCTGGTTCTGGGATCTCAGACGTCCTCAGAACGGACAGCCACTCTAGCCTGAGGAACTCGGACGCCTGTGCTTGGGCTTAGAGCCACATTCCTAACGCAAACCTTGTCCCTCACCTGAGCCTGGTGCCACGGCTCATCTCTGGCCCACAGCAGCTGCCCGCTGCCTGCTCGGTACAGTGGTAGGTTCAGGGTCTCTGGCTGTCTTGTCTTCCTGTCCTTGTCTTGCTGCTTTTTAAAAAAACTATTTTTCAAAACAACCTCAAGTTGTCCTCTAGTAGCTAGTCCCTCAGTTCTCCTCTGAATCAAAGCCTTGAATCCTGGCCTTGCTCTGTATCTAGGTCCCTAACAGATTTGGTGATCTCACACTCCCTACTACAAACTACACCAGCAGTTCTTGTCCCAAGCTACCCCAAGGCAGGACCAAACAGCTGGATACCACCCCCAAAAGCCAAGAACACCACATGCCAGATGCTGGAAAGAACCCAGGCATCCCTCAACAGAAGAATGGATGCAAAAAATGTGGTATATCTACACAATGGAGTACTATTCAGCCATTAGAAACAATGAATTCATGAAATTCTTAGGCAAATGGATGGAGCTAGAGAACATCATACTAAGTGAGGTAACCCAGACTCAAAAGGTGAATCATGGTATGCACTCACTAATAAGTGGATATTAACCTAGAAAACTGGAATACCCAAAACATAATCCATACATCAAATGAGATACAAGAAGAAAGGAGTAGTGGCCCCTTGTTCTGGAAAGACTCAGTGAAGCAGTATTCGGCAAAACCAGAACGGGGAAGTGGGAAGGGGTGGGTGGGAGGACAGGGGGAGAGAAGGGGGCTTACGGGACTTTTGGGGAGTGGGGGACTAGAAAAGGGGAAATCATTTGAAATGTAATTAAAAAATATATTGAATAAAAAAAATAAATAAAAAATTAAAAAAAAAATACAGTCCCCAAACACTCACCTGCCCATCTTTCTTTTTTCCTGGGCTCCATTGTGAATCCTCTTGGAATTCTCTGAGGCCCCTAGAGGTGGGTAGTGTGGCCTCTTCCGTAGTAAACATTGTTACCAGTGCTGATGGCCTCTGTGCCACTGCTTGCTCCCTTGCTTTGTAAATTAAATCTCGTAGGCATTTTCTCACACTCCTTTATCACCAGCTGCACTGGTCCCCACTTCCCGATCATGTAGAGCAATCTCCTGCCTCAGAGCGCTTTTGCCTGCCTTTCTTTCTGCATACAGGGTCCCAGCCTGAGGTATGTTCGAAGCCAGTCCCTCACTGTGGTCAGCTCGCTGTTCCACGGACTCCATGGGAGCATCCCTGCTCAGAGCTCTAACAGCCCCACACTCCCCTGTGCTCTCTAGCCCTCTAACCCGGCTTGCTGTCCAGTCTCCTGGACACTGCTGGGAAATGTGGCTGCTTAATTCTGTTCCTTCTTGAGCACAAGCCACAGGGCAGGCTCGAGATGTTTTGCTGTACAGGCTGCTGCTTCCTCAGTGTCTCCCGCTGGGCCTGAGGTGCTGCTTGCGGGGGGGGGGGGGGGGGGCGGGGGGGGAGCAGGAATGTCTTTTCTGTGGACCCCAGTGCTGGCTCACGCCAACTCGAATGTCTGCTTGGAGTTGGATTCATGCCAGTCTTGGGTATGGTTGTTTTCCTGGAACACATGTGTACACGTGGCAGGGGCAGAAAAGCAGGAAGGGGACATGAGAAGGGTGGGGAGTTTTCTGTGGAGTAGGTGTTTTGTTAGAAGGAAGGGACATACAGGAGGGACTGCTCTGTAGTGTGATGGGCATCACCTGTGGTGGCCAGAGGCAGCATGGCCAGCATGGTCAGCATGGTCAGCATGGTCAGCTTGGTCTGTTCCTTGGGCAGCCTGTTCCCCATGGAGCTGGCTTCCTTTTGCATCAGGACTGCAGCACATGGTACCCCCTGTGGGATACTCTTCCTACCCTAAACCCTACCCCCAACAGTGCTGTCTTCTCCACTCTTTCATTCCCATCCCAGAGCTCCTGCCTTGAGGTCCTCCTGCCTTGGCTTCCCTGGATAATGGACAAGAAACTGTAAGATGCAATTAACCCTTTCTTCTCCATGTTGCTTTTGGTCTTGGTGTTTATCAACAGAGTATCAAACCAAAACAGCCCAGGATAATTTTTGAGCAAAAGGGACTAGTATTTATAGTTCTGTGGGGGTAATGGTATTTTAAAACATAATATTAACCATTCATCTTCATTTTTAAGCAAAATATTTAGGGAAAGCAACAAGAATTTTAGAAAACATCACTCTAAACACTTACCCAGGAAATGAACTCAAATCTTCTGCCCTTTCCATATTTAGTTAACATAAAAATTAGTTTTGGTTTATTTGATCCTTATTCCTTCTTGTAGCATGATTATATTTCTTGTTTTTTTTGTTAAATTAAAATTTGTTTCCTAACAAATATCTTTTTCTAAAAAAGTTTTATTTATATTTTATATGTATGAGCATTTTGCCTACATGTATGTGTGAGTTTTGCCTGTTTGTAAGTATGTGTACCACATGCATGCCTGGCACCTATGGAGGCCAGAAGAGGGCACTGGATTTCTTGGAACTGGAGTTACAGACAGTTGTAACCTGCCATGGTGGTGCAGGGAATGGAAGCTTAGATCCTCTTAATTGCTGAGCCATTAAAAAGCATGGGCTTTTAAATATGTATGTGTGTGACGTGAGTATTCATGTGTGTGTGAGTGCATGTGTGTATAATGTGAGTATTCATGTGTGTGTGCATGTGTGTGCATGTGTGTGTGTGTGAGTACAGATATGTACATGCCATAGCATACGTGTGGCAGTCTTAGGACAACCTTGGGGTTTGCTTTCACCTTGTCTGCTGTTGGTCACCATGCCATACGCCAGTCTCATCGACCCATGAACTTTGGGGATTCTCTTGTCTTTGCCTCCCATCTCTCACTGGGTTGACAGATGTTCATAACCCCACTCAGCTTCATGTAGGTTCTGGGAATCTGGTTCCCATGCTGGAGCAGCAAAAGCCCTTTATGGATGCTGGAAACAAAACCCAGGACCTCTGCAAGAACAGCCAGCACTTGTAACATCTGGGCCATCTCTCCAACCCCTCTCTGGATGTTTCAATATAAAATAGTTAGATATAGTATGTATTACTTTTATGTGTACATTCATAATTTATTGTTTTATGTCTTTTAATAGTTTTGAAATTTTCACAGCTAGTTTCTCTGGAATTTTGATTACATATGACTTAGAATTTTTAATGTTTACATTTTTATCTTTTCATCTTGCTGTAGTGCTAATCAGTGGATATTTTTTATCTTCACCTTTTGATTCATTAATGGATCTTTACTTGTGTCAATCTGTTTAATCTTCCCATTTTATTTCTTCTTTGCATAATTTATTTCCTAAAAGTTGTATGGGCTTTCAGATATCCTTGGTCATTCTGATGATTTTTTAATTTTTCTTTTTTTTTGCTTATTTATGTTTGTATTTCAATCACAATGTCCTTGAACAACTAATACAGTGTTTAATAAAAGTGTTTAGTATTAATTTTATTTCAGCTATGTCTTATCTCAGGCTGGTCTTGAACTATGTAACCAAGGACAAATTGAACTTCTGATTATCTTGACTCTACCTCCTGAGTGCTAGATTCACAGGCACACATCACAGGGTGGTTTATAGTTTATGCTATGTATATAATAACTCTAATTTCTGAGTTATTGGCAGCCTGACTTTACTGTTTGGTATGGCTGCTAGCTTTTTTGTAATGGTTACTTTTGTGTGTGTGTCTTGATGGCCTTTCATGGTAGGGTCCTACATGCATGTGCTTCATTGGTAGGAATTTTATAGTTCTTACTTGAGAATATTTTTCTCCAGAAAGTCTTTGTGCTAGCCTTTCTTCTGGATGTTGACACTTTTGGACTCTGCTGAGGCTCCATTCACAACAGGGCTGCAGTAGTTTCTTTGCTTGTCCCTGCTGACAAGACAGAACCTTAAAGGAGGAAGTAGACTGGCAAGGTGGTGACTTGGGGAAAGGAGATTGCCACCAAACCTGAAGTCCCAGTTCAATATCTGGGGCCCACAGAGGGGAAGGAGAGAACTTCTACAGGTTGTTCTCTGATTTTCACAAGTGCATTGTGGCACACACACACACACACACACACACACACACACACACTTAATAAAGTGTAATCATTTCTTCTTAAATGAAAGGAAGGTATACATTGGCTCACAGTTCAGAGGAATACAGTCCAACATAGCGGGGAAGGAACAGTGATTGTGGCTTGGTCTGCAGCACCAATCAGGAAGCAGAGAAGTGAGTCTCAGCACTCAGCGGACTTCTTTTTTCCCTTTTTTATTTAGCCTGGGACCTTAACCCACAATGGTGCTGCTTATCTTTACAGCAGGCATTCCTTTCACAGTTAAACCTCCCCAGAAGCATCCTTGGAGGCACGCTCACAGGTGTATCTCCTGGGTGATTACAAGTATCAACCTGACAAGACTAGTTTAGCTCCTCCGCCTTGCTGGCATCAAGGGCCCTGCATCTCAGTTATGGGTCCCACACTGGCTCCAGCACTCAGTGCTGCCTTTTCTTTGTATCTGCTACTACAGACCCAGTTTAGCTCAGGTTTGTCTTCTTTGGTAGGAGAAGCGAGGAAAGAAAGCAACAGAACATCAAACCAAACTCGTCAATCTAGTCCTCATATGTCCTTTCAGGAACAGAGTTTCCATAGCTATTAAATGGTCAAGACTTTAGGGGCTCTTCCAGGAGGCTGCTAAGAACATGACATCACTCATAAGAATTCTGGCTTCCAAATCAGTGGCAACCAAGACCCCAATAGTTCACTCGTCTGCTCTTCTTCTCTAAGGTGGTTGGCTGACCCCTTCCCATTTGTCTGTTGAGTCACAGCCCAAAAAAGTCCAGTTAAATATTAATTCCCAATAATCAAGGGACAGCTTGTTATAAGTTTGTGCCAAATATCGCATGAGTCAAACTTCAAATGAAACAAAAATCCTGTTTTACCAGCAAGCACAGGGAGAATGCAGGTACTCTAATGACTCCTTCCTCCCTCTCCCCCTTTTTTTTTTTCAGTCTCAAACTTTTACTTGTCCTGGTGATCAATATGGTAAGCATCCATTCCTCAGTTTAACCTCCCTGGACACAACCTCATGACATGCCCAGAGGTGCGTCTCCTAGGTGACTCTTAGTGCTGTCAGCTTGACAAGATCAACCATCACTGAGTAGTACACTTAGCTTCAGAATGTGTGTGGAGGTGTGAGGACCACTTGCACTGGTCAGCTCTCTTCTCTATCATGTGGCTTTCAGAGACAGAACTCAAGTGGGCTTAACAGCAAGTGCCCTTACCTGCTGAGCCATCTTAGTGACACTTATTTAAATTGAAATGTAACCAGTTACCTTGGCTTTGTTTAGCTACCCTAATTAAAATCCATCAGGCATTATGGGCTTTTGAATGTATAGCCATGATGTTTTCAAAACCATCATCTCTCCGTGGGCACCCCACCAACTGGAAGCTGTAAGCAGATGAAATACATAACCTGCCCATGTGACTTAGCAGCAAGACTAGGATTTGAACTCAGGTCTCCCTGACTCTAAAACAAGGTTCCCTCTCTTTAGCAAGATGGACTTAGCTACTTCCATGCTGGTGAGAAACCTAGTCTCCCCCCCCCCCCCCCCCACACACCCTTACTTGTGTGAGAACAAGGGAGGCTGAAACCTCCAGTTCCTACAAAGTTCCTCACAGGGGCGCTGAGGGCAGGCTGCTGTGGGCACTGGCAAGACAGAACAGCGCGTTCCCATTAGAATGTTCCTTTCCGAGAGAGGAGATAACAGGATAATAGGTGTGTTACTTGCTTCCTGTGAAATGAGGAGTGACAAAAAGTCACTGGAGATTAGAGTAATTCAGAACGAGTTAAGCTCCTTAGAGATCAATTTTTATTTTGAGGCAAGAGGGAGAATAGAAGAGATCTAAAATAAAGCTCAGTGCTCCTCACCTAACCTCAACAAGCCTTGGCGGCTTTGGGAGAGCTGTGTCTGTGTGCTCAGGGAAGAGCTGGGGCAAAGCAGGAGCGGGGACAACCAACACCCCTTTCCGATTGAGGGCAGGTGATTTAGGAGCGGGCGCTGAGTCCACACTGAATTCTTTGGGCAGTTTCTAAGGGAAGTGGGATTTGTAAATGATGTTTAATTTTCCCAAATAGGAGGAGAAACGAAACTGGCAGTTTGGGCAGTGGATAGCATTTCCTCACTCTCAACTCCCCCCTCTTCCCCCCCCTCCCTGTGCATTATTCTTGCCTATTTGGCTGGACCAGTGGGGCAGACACCTTCTCCTGAGGCAGCTACTCAAGAACAGTTCTTGATTCTCCTAGCGTTTTCTGTGGCCATTGAACCAGTGTCATGTTACTGCATACGGGTCATTCTGGGACAGTTCTGGGATACATGTTTCTGAGCCCCATTCGTGCAGATTCTGAGTCCAGAAGGCCCTGCTTGGGGTCTAAGGGTCTATGCTTTTCACTAAGCCTCCTAAGTGGTTTTGATGAACAGCTGGACTGGACACCCCTGGGAGATGTAAAGGGCTGAGAAACACTACTTTATAATTAGGAGGTTTGCATATCACAAAGTCGAAGGAAAGTGGTCCTTGCTCTCTGCAAACACACTTTGCTTTATGTCTTGGATGTGTTCATAACAAAAAAAATCTATTTAAGGTGATAAATTGTGCTAATCAAACACTAGGTCAACCCATTTTTAAAAGAATTCCTGTACAGGGCTGGAAGTATATCTCAGTGGCAGAAAAAAGTGTCCAATACTCCTGAGTCCTGGGTTCCAGTCTCAGTACTGTAAGAGGGGGCGTGGGGCCCAGGCTGGAGAGGTGGTTCAGCAGTCAAGAGCCCTCGCTGCTCTTCCAGAGGGTCTGAGTCCCAGCACCCACACTGGGTAGCTCACAACAGCCTGTAACTCCAGCTCTGAAGGATCTGATGCCCTCTTCTGGCCTCTGTGAGAATCTACACTCATACATACATAAACACATAAAGATGCATACATTTAGACATAATTAAGAATAATAAATAAGTGCAAAGTAAATAGATTTAAAAGAACAGCAGTGGAGGGCTGGGGAGAAGAGGAAGGAAAGAGAAGGTTCCCTGAAGAACCTTTTTGTACTACGTAGAACTTTGAATTGATAATCTAAATGTTGCTCCTGAAAGCAAGATGAAAGGCCTGAGGAAATAGGCAGTTAGGTTCTTGTTTTTCAGCTGTATGAATGAACGACTCTAGTGAAGTATGGGCTCTTTGGGAAGTCCGTTGTGTTGGATGGGGTTTGCTGGGGCACACACACAGAGGAGTGTTTTCCTGAAGCAGACACAGGTGAGAGGATGGTTTGCTAAGGCAGACACATGAAAGAACTCTTTGTGGAAGCAGACACAAGTGAAAGAATGTTTTGTAAAGCAAGCATCCCATGGTGAAGGATTCTTTGGCAATGACACGCATGTATCGGTCTGCCTTACATTGCATAGCTGAGCTCCATTTGTTGGGACTCCATAGAGAAAAACGCACCCAAAAACCTTCTGGTGGTGTTCTGGCAGCTTCTAGCTGATGCTGTGGAATCGGGCTGCTTGGCAGAGTGACGTCAGCTGATACACACTCATGTGGAGTTTTGCTAAGACAGGCTCACACGCTGAGGCAAGACCCCTGGTGGACATGTGATGTTTGGAGGGAGTGTAAATAGGACTCCACAGACAGTGACAAGAGGGCCTTGCATAGCTAGTTGTGCAACACTTTGCTCGTCTCACATCTTCACTGAGAGAGGCACAGCCAAGAACTTCTCCTGGCATCCCTGGTGGACCCTGTCACTCCTGTTGGCTTGTGGCCTCCTTGTGGAGGCCTGGCTGTCTCTTCTAGGCCGCGCCACCACTGCTGATATCTGTTTGCTATTCTGACACTACTAAACTGGAATGCTGGAATATTCGTGAAGTGTTTGGTAAGTGAATTGAGCTGCTTCCTGTGAACTAAACTGCTAAATTCCTGACAACACAGAATTTGCTCCAAAGAACAATTTCTAAACATGCCCACTTTCCCCGTATCCTAATAACCTTTCTTCCCCACTACCTCTTTTTTGGTGGTGGGCTAGAAGGTAGGTTAAAGCATTTAAGAACCCATGTTAAAAGTAGGTTCTGAACAATTTAACCCTACACCCTAACTTCCAGGGAGATTAACAGATGGTGGAGAGACAGGGAACCAGCCATGCGATATAGGATACATGGTTCTAACTTTTATGTTCACTTATGGGAAGTCTACCATAGGAGAATTTTCTTTGTGTTTCAATTTTTACAATGTGGTTGACTGCTCTGTTCCAGAACCAGTCACCCCACCCGGCTCCCACTTTAAGCAGTGTGTAAAGTGTTTTGGTTCTGCTCAGGGTGGGTCTGAATTCACTGACTGGGAGTCCTCATGCCCCACCCACTCCATGCACCTATTCCTGAGAACCACCCCCCGACACCAGGACCTTCTAAGCCTCCCACTTCCTGCTGCACACATGTGATCATATACTTGTGTAGACCACCCCAGGAATGTTTTGCAGCATAACCCCAGAGAGATTGTATCCATCCCCTCACGTTACTGCAAATGTCAGACTCACCAAAAAATGCTTTTATCTCAAAGTTACATTAAGATATTTTATGAACAAGAAATATATTCAAACACAAGTACCATACCTCAGAGAGATCTCTATGTATCAAGAATTTCAGGGTAGCCTTTCTAAAAAATCAGATTCCCCCACCACTTAACAGGTATGCGCTACCCTCTTTAGTCCCTCATGGGGTCCTCGTACAAGCTACCCATGGGGTTTGAAGGTCATCAGTAGTATCTGGTAATCTCTGTTGCATCCAAGTAGCCCTTCCTTACAGTGGCCAGTCAGACCCTGCGTCATAGCTGCTTTTGGCAAGGGATCAAGTGAGGCAGATCAATGACTGACCACCGACTTCCTTTCTGATGTGACCAGAAGGAGAACAAATACATTTTTTTTCTGCATATCACCTTATCTCTCCTTTTGACCTCCAATTTTCTGGGTATTTAGAGTTAGCGTGGAGCCTTCTTAGCTTAGTTAAACTTGGTCTGACCTCGACTTCAAGTTCAATGGCGCCAAGCCAGGAGGAGGGTCAGAGCTGGGTGGAAGACACTGACCTGCTAGAAAAAAATATATATAAAACCAGGCAGAACCAAGTTTGAAGACGGACATTTCATCTAAACTCAATATTTTTCTTGAGTGTGCTGTTGATCAATTCCTGAGCGCTCCCGAGCTTGTGGGTCTCCTAAGTGCAACAGGCTGTAATGGAAGGATACAGTCCGACCAAGAAGACCGTTAACACGTTGCCCGAGTTACCTGGCTACCCAGAAATTTGGAGAACAAAAAGAGAGATGAAGATTTCCAGGAGACACTTACGAAAACCTGCATGAAAAAGGAGGGAAAATCTCCCCTTTGTCCTTCCTTCATCTCGTCTTCTTTGGCTGCTAGCAGATGAGCAAGGGACTCAGATGGTCACGCGACAGGCTCAGAGCATCCTTTAGAGATTATTATTATTTTCTCCCAAAGCAGATGACACAAGCCCACCATGAACATAAGCTGGGACAGGCATTATTGATGGTGTTTATTTTTCATTAGGAAGCCAGAACAAGGCCCTAATTGCTAGCAGATTCCTGGATCTGCCTTATTTGTAAACAGTGGTTCACAAGAATAAAAAGTCATTAACAGAATAAATAGCCAGTTGAGAGCAAACAATTGTGCGTACACAATGCAGTTGATGGCTTAAAGGACTTTTTTTTTTAAAGCATTGTCTCTTGCCCACATCTGAACCTTTGTGCCTGGCTCAACAGACCTCGTCCTCAGATTCTTGAGGACCAGGCCAGTCTTGCTGGATCTATCATTTCATTTTCATGTGTTATTCCCCTGGTTATAAAACTAACTCATCCCCATTTTGAAAAGGCCACTGGCTATAGAAAGGAATATCAGAGAAGGCAGGACTCCACCACGGTCCTACTTTAGATATAACTATTAACTGTCTAATTTACACCCTCCATCATGTGCAAACGGTTCATAATTGAGCCCAAATTCCATCTATCACGGTGGATTCTGAGCTTTTTGTTCCCTCAAAGGCTGAGCGAAAGCATTTCACTTGTTATTAAAACACGTTCTGTGTAAATAGCATGGCAATGATCGACAGTATCTTAATGTATAGACTACCTGTAATTTATTGAGCTTAAGTCTCATGGCTTCGTAGGCAGATTCAAATTAGTCCCTATTAAGTGATAACGCCTTCAGCATCTCCAGGCCAAAACATTTGTCACAGAATTTAGGATGACTTCTCTGGAATAAGCTCATAAGGGAAGTTCTTAGGTCAGAAGGTCTGAGCTTCTCCGAGGCTCTTAATATAAAAGTCAGCCGTGTGCTTATGGGCTGTTCCCTTCAGGAGGAATCAAACAACAAAACCAAAAGGCGGTTAGATTAGGGACAAATAGGCCTCCGCTGCCACCTTTGTCTGCTAAGTGAGATCTGAAGTGGTTTGAGTGGGGAAAAAAATCAGATTTTCTTAGCTTGGAATGCAGGCGAAAGGTCCTAAAAATACAGCGTTTTTCAAAAGGCAGCAAGTTCAAATTGGGCTTAAAGATAAAATGTCAGGGGCAAACTCTAAGATAAGGCAAACTCTAAAATAGAGGCGACCTCTAAGATGGAGAGGAACTTTCTCTAAGGTGGAGATGGTCTCGAAGATGGAGACAGCTACTGGGGGTTCAGATTAGAGCACCTAGAACCTCTAGAAAGGTGGTGGTGAGGTCAGACATAGACGTGACATAGACGTGACTCCTTGTTATCCTTCCCTCTCCCCAGGAGTGGAGACCATCAGAGTGAGTTTTCATGACTCAGTGTCTTAAACCTTTAGATGCCTCCTGAAGGTCCTCATGCATTATAAGTCCTTTGAGAGTCTAAAGAATTGTAGCTGTTATTTAAGTCCACTCTGCTTTAGTAGATGGGCAAAGCATACAATAGTGTAAGAAGACTAAGTTCCCTATAGGCAAGACCAGTCTGTCTTGTGTTCTCTGTCCTTAATAACTAACAGAGTTCTTATAGGCATGAACAGAACTGAGAACATGAAGGTCCCTGGTCAGATGCATTCAGAGATAAACTCGTGAGAAGGATTAAGATCTCACCAACTTTGGCTCATTCCATCTTGTGCATTCCTTCCTGTCTCTGCTTCCCTTGCTGGCTTGAACTAGGGTCTAAAGACCAGTGAACGGGTACCTAACCCTGTGCCTAAATTGAGCCCACTCCCCAATGGGCAATGATGCAGAGGTGCTCCTCTGGGTCCTCCACAGGGTTGGTGAGCTTCCCTGTGACTCAGAGAAGCATCCTGTCTCTACCTTCCTCTTCTGGTAACTCATGACTACTGGTCCAGGGCCTACATCCCTGCAAAAATTCCCTATCTTTGCTAAGAAGAGCTCCTGATTTTCAAAGTCAAGTAGGTCAGAACAAGTCAGAGTTGATGGCAGACTGATGTGTCACTGGCCACCACTGTCCCTGGCATCAAATCACCTAGAATCATGGCAGCCTGTGTTTTCCATGGCAACAGGACAGCGCCTGGCTTCTGTCGTTCCATTATCTTTTGTTGCCTTCTAAAAGTAGACATTTCCGTGCTACTTTTTTCTTAGCTTCCTAATGACATGCTATTTTTTGGGGGGGGGGTGTCTGTCTGAGGCTTGCTTCTCTTGCATTTGAAAATCAGATTATCTGCGAAGAAATGGTATGAATTACAAATGGCTCGGGTACTGACCGATTTAAAATTTTAGTGTCTAAGTGAGTTTTTAGACTATATATAGAAAATGGTTAAAACCTTGTTGTTCATACATGCGATCTCAACACTGAAGAGGTAGCGGCTTCGGGAATTGATGCAAGTTCAAGATCAACCCGATTTGTAAAGTGACTTTCATGCTCTCTAGGGGCTATGCAGTGAGACCCTGTCTCAAAAACAATGAAAACTAAGCAAAACAACAAAACTGTGTCAGAGCTGAGGACGCAGTTCAGTGGTAGAATGCTTGCCTAGCATGTGCCTGGCCACATATTTAATCCTCAGCACTGCAATAATAAATATCCCCCCTCTCCCCTTTGCCTCCTTCCCTCCCACTCTCCCCTCCCCTTCCCTCCAATCTCCTCAACTCAAACCCACTGTGAGTGTATGTGTGCAGGGTGGGGGAGGGCTAGGGTAGGGGAGGGTGGGATGGGGTAGGGTGGGCAGCTCCTCAATCAATTCCTTAATAAGGCCAGTGCTCCCTCTCCCTCAAGAGATGAGTGACACGCCGCAGTTCTGGCACAGTGCTGCTGATAGGAACTTGCTCTGCATCCCATTGCAGCCTCTCATCTTCTTCCTCTCCACTCTCTCCATCTCAGGACCTCTATTATAGCCTCTCCAACCTTCTCCAGCCTCTCACACTCTCCAGCCTCTCCACACCCTCCAGATTCTCCACCTTCTCCAGCATCTCCATACTCTCCAGCCTCTCCAGCTTCTCCATAGTCTCCAGCCTCTCCATCTTCTCCATCTTCTTCACATCCCCCAACATCTCTACCTCCTCCAGCCTCTCCACTCTTTTCAGCTTCTTCCTGTTCCCGTTGTAAAGCCCTACACTGTTCCTTGAAGGAGGAGGGATGATTATTCAGAGCACCCTCCAGACACTGTCAACCATCAATTTCCTCCCTGTGTGGCTGGGCTAAAGGATCTGTCATTCCAAATCAGCATGGGAAGCCTGCCTTCCTCTCTGATGAGCTGTGTCAGGAGGCTAGAGAGAATGAGTTTTTATAAAGCATCCAGTATTACACACCCTGTCTGGGCTATTAGCTGGACAAGACCTTAAATGGTTCGTAAATTTGATGGCTTGCAAGTGATAGTCAGGACAATGAGGTATATCATGGTGGTGGGTAAGGCGGGAGCTTCCTTTAATATCAAATAATTTTAATGGCTTTCCATAGACCAAAAGGCACCCTAAGGAGCACAGGGCTCAGGAGGAGCCACACACCGAGGAGGATGGGCATCCCAGGTCTTTGGTCCAAGCTTATGAACATGCTGCCAAATGCCTGGTTTTCTCAGCCATTGGGAAATCAAAGGCACCTCCTCTCTAACAAGCCAGAGATCTTTAGTTTCTGGATCAAGGGTTATCCGCCAGAAGACACCGAGTCCCAGATAAATCCAGCCACAGGAAGGAGAAGGAAAAGAGGAGAGACCCACAACTTCTGTTAGTCCAGGCTAGCGGTGCTATTTTACAGTTGAAGAAATCAAGCCTCTTTGGTGCTAACTTATTGTTGTGATTTGAATACATATTCCCAAAGTCACATGCTGGCAACTTGACTTCTAATGGTGTAGAGAGGTGGGCCCTCACCCTCATATGTGCATGGAGGTTGTTCCTGTGAGAAAGGCATTAGTATCACAAGAGGGAGCTTGTTACAAAAGTTAGTTTGATCCTTTTGCACTATCTTATGAGCATTCCCCTTTGTCTCCCACTTGTTGTATTGCATGGTATAGCAGGAAGATGCCAGTCTGGAGACCGTGTACTTACTCCCCAGAATAGTAAGAAACAAACCTTTCTTCTTTTTAAGTTTCCCAGTCTGTGACATTTTATGGTTATTGTTGCAATCGCCTTTTACTGTGGCAACTTTTTTGAGCATCAGAGACCCCAAGCACAGGCCTCTGCATGACAGGTTATGGGCCAGATCTGCCTGCTGTGAGCCAGCCGTCTATTTAACATTTTTAATGGAGATATAAATACCTGATCACATCTTGTGGCATTCCAGGACTAGAACCTTCTCTGTGTCACCCCTGAAGGACAAGGGGCTGAGTTCTGACATGGACAGGAGCTTGAATTCAAGACTTGTGGAGGATAGTGGCCACAGTTTATTCTAAAGAACAGAATCAGACACAAAGGAGGCAGGGAGCTGGAGCCACGGAGGGAGGTACAGGGAGCAGGAAGAGACCTGGGGAAGACAAAGTTTTGCAGGAGAAGAAGGGCACAGGAGAGAAGTATTAGGGCTGCAGGGGTGACAGAGCCTGAGAGTCAGCCTAGGTGGGGTCAGCTCTGAGTGACCAAGTCAAACCTAAGATGTCCCAAATGACGTTTTGTTCCCGGCATATGTATGCTTGCATGACATAAGCTGTGCCATGGTTGTCCACAGCCAGGTACGTCTTTGTCCACATCTCTTAAGACTGCCTAATAGTGTCTATTCCTTGACATCTAAAGAGCTAAGCCAACATAAGATACCAGGATTGGCAAGGCAGTGGAGAGATTAGGGGCTCCGCGTGGGAAAGCAAAATAAAGCAGTGTAGAGGTTCGTTAAGAAGAATAGAATAGAATTGTCATACGATCCATCAATCCACTTTATAAAAAGAACTAAAAGCAGGGTCTTGAAGATACATTAATACCTCAATGCTGACTGCAGCCAGATGTAGAGACAACACAAATGCTCACAACTATATATGAATAGGCTATATGTAGCATATAACCTAGAGGAGTGCTATTCAGCCTTGAAGAAGATATAGCCTAAAGGAGTGCTATTCAGCTTTGAAGAATGAAGCTTTGTAATACATGACAACGTAAGGACTCTTGGCTACTCCTCTAAGCCATGTAAAGCAGTCATGGCAGTGATACACTGTAGGAGGGACCCGGTGCTTAGAAAATCTCCTAGCTTTCTTATCCTGGGACAAGCATATTAAAAACATTCAGAAAAGGGAAATTTATTTTACACATGGTTTGGTAGGGTGTGGCTGAATTACCTGGCTTTCTCTTTTCTTTTTATTCTTTTAGGACCCCAGACAAGGGCATGAAGACACCCACATTTAGGGTGGGTCTTTATCCCTCAGATAATCAACTCAGGAAGCAACTCACAGAAGTACCCAGAAGCATGCTTCATTAATCGGCTAGGTGTTTCTCAGTCTTACCAAGAGGAATCATTTAACTCTACGGTGGAACGGTGGTGACTGGAGACTGTAGGGAATGGGAAACTCCTAATTGGTGGGCCTAAAGGTTCAGTTATGAAGATGTAGAAGCCCAAAATCAGCCACCCAGCACTGTGCAAACAGTTAACAGTAGTACATGCTACACTCGAAAATCAGAGAAGGGGCTGGAGAGATGGCTCAGTGATTGAGAGCATGTACTGTCTTGCGAAGCTCCTAGATTTTAGTTCCCAGAAGCCATGTCATGTAACTCGCACATGCAGTTTCTCTTCTGGCCGTCATGGATACTTGCACTTACATACATATACCTATACATAGACACATACATGTATTTAAAAACGAAATTAAAAGAAAAATCCTAGAGAGTGGCTTCTATCTTAAATTGTTTATTGTAGTAAAAAGAAGTTAAATTTAAAAAAATAAAAAACCAAAAACAGCTGCACCAGCAAAGGAACACAGGAAGTTGTGGTGCAACAGTGCCGTCGGCAGAGGCTCCAGGGGGAAAGAAAATTCTCTTAACCCCTTAGCATTCTTGCAGTGTGGTGGTTCTTAACCTTCCCTAGTACAACTTTACTTCTGGAGAGAGTGTGGCCCTTGAATGGTTTTCAGGAAGACTCAGCCTTAAACCTAATCTCCTCTTCTGTTTAATTAACCACAATCAATGGTAATTCACACAGATTTTGAAATGAAACTCAAACAACAGGAAGTGAATCTGAAAACTCCAGGGGCATTTCAGTTTCTCTGTAACCATCCACAACCACCTTTCTACCCAGGTCTAAACCATTTTCCTCAGCTCTACATACAATACCATATCCATTGTATTAATTATATATTTCTTTTTGCTGAAACCAAAGCAGCTTAGGGAAGGAAGTGGGGATACAGTCCACCATTGGGGAGATTTTAGTAACAGGGGCTGGAAGCAGCCAGTCACACTGAATCTGTATTCAAGATGCAGAGAGATGAATGTGGGAGGACCCAAGGGTGCCCATGGGATGGTGCCTATCACATTCAGGGTAGGTTTTCTGCCTTCAGATAAACCCTTCTGGAAACTTCCTTAAAGATACCCCCAGAGGTATGCTTCCATGGTGACCCTAAATCCAGTCAAGTTGACAATGAAGAGGAATCATCACATCCATCAAAACAGAATTCCCCATTTTTCTTTTCCCGAAAAGTCTGGTGCCTCCACGCTAGCTTCAATCTGGTTTAAGTCTCTATGGATTTGCCAATCTTTGATACACACAAAAATAAAATTATGCAACATCCAGCTGTTGTGTCTGGCTTCTTTTGCTTAACACAGTGTTTTCAAGATTTACCCACCTGTGTCAAGACTGTGTTATTTTTAATGGGTACATGACAATCCCTTATATGGATTTACCACATTTTCTAAACCTCGAAATGAGGTGATGGTCATTTGGGGTATTTCTGGCTCTTGTCTCTTATGAATAGCTGCTGTACACACATCTCTTTATATTGTTTAGTACCCCCAATACAAGTCCAATGCTATTCACTGAGGACATGACTGTTTGACCTGACAACCTCTTGTGAAGGGCTCACATACAAAGAGTGCTACACCTCCACTGTGACATGTTTAAATTCCAACATGCCAGGAGGGAGCCTCTGTTGGCCTCTCTCAAACCCACCTCTTAAAAACCCACTCATAATTTGCTTAAGAAGTTGCTCAGTAATTGAACCAATAGCTTTCAAGACCTAAATATCTATTTTCCTCCTTCACTGAGCAGAGTGCCCATAAGTCCTATGCTGCTTTTACTGTTGGGAAGAAGCAAGGAACTCTCCTTCCTTTCTGCTGCATAACCCATGGGCAGGAGAGAGACACTGTCTATTGGGAATCACAAATAGAAAAGAGAGAAATGGTCTTAGGAGAAACATTAGTAGCTATTTAACCTCCCCAAAGTGCAGATAGAATCAAGCCTCCCTGGTCCTGAGAGCTGGGATACCATTGTTCACTGAATCTGGAAGGTGGTTCCTTTCCACAGCTGAATACAGGTGGGGCCAGACTCCTTCTGCACAGAGCCTCCTTTACATTCCTGTCACCTGCATGACCCTTATTTCTCTCAGAGATGTCATCTCTCTTAATTCTTCCTCTTTTCAAACAGATCCAAATGATCTCCCCTATTGAAGTAAAAAATAATAATTATGTATTTTAGCATTTCATAAAACTGGAATTGTCAGGGCTACTTTCCCAGTTTTTTTTTCTAATAACAGCAAGCTTTTTCTACACATCCCAATCCATTGGGGTCTCAGGACAAATTTTTTTTCAGGGAGCAGAATGATCCAACTCCAGACCCACCTCACCTGCTCTTCTTTCTGCCACACTGGCCACAGGAAATTGATTTGTGAAGGGAACAGGAGACTTCTTTATTAGGGACACAATGTGTTTGTGCATGGTTAAAAAAATCGAGTGTGTTTGTGCATGGGTTAAAGCAGTGGCCCAGGAAGCAGACTGTGTTTGTGGCTTGTGGGGTCCAGGTAGGGAACTCAGGCCCTGCCTGAGTCTCTGGCATCAGCCTTGAACAGAAAGATGAGACTGCTGTCTTCCCAGGCAGAGTGAGGCACATTAGCAGATGAGCATTCCCATGACCCAAAGCAGGTTGTCTAAGCAGGTATTTTACAGTGTAATTTTACATAGCATTAAAAAAAAGAAGAGGAGGAAAGAAAGAGAGGAGAGAAGTGAAATCTTGTCAGCTTCCTTCTACTAGAGACCATTCAAAAGAACTCAGAAAGCTTAAGGATGCCCTGCAAGGTTTCCAAAAAACATACCAACATCAGCTAGGCATGGGGAGAACGGGGACTTCATGGGAAATTCTAAGGTCTCTAGACTTCTCAGCATGCTGCATGTCCCTCACAGAAAGCTCTGTAGTGGTGGCTTATGTCCAGCTTCTCCATACACTCTGAGAGCAAACCTTCTGCCGGATTGTGCACGTGCACGGAGAGCAGAGGTAGTGAGGGGGTCTTCTTCAATCACTCTCTACCTTACCCCTGCCCCCTTTCCTTAAGCGTGAGGCGTGCACATGAATGTGGGATTTTGTGTACCACATGGAAGCCAGAGGATGATGATATTGGCTGTCTTCTTCTCTCACCGAATGGAAAACTCAGTTTTCTGCTAGGCTAGCTGGCCAGCAAGCTCCCTGTGTCTGCGTGTGTGTGCCCACCATTACTGGGGTTATAGGTATGCATAGCTTCTTAGGTGGATGCTGAGCGTTCAGATTCAGGTCCTCATGCTCACACAGCAAGGGCTTTACTCACTGAGCCATCTCCCCAGCTCCTGCTGTGAGATTTTAAAACCTGACTTGAAAGTTAGTAGACATTTAATTTTTATTCAACCCCGTGCAAATGAGAGGGATGAGTCTCTATGGGCCTCAGGGCTGCTTTTTGTAATTTGTCGGATCTCTGGGTAAGAGTAAGGCTGGGGACTGGAATAGATTACCTATGAAGACCTGTTATTAGATGGAGATTTGCTGAGTTGAGCTGCTGTGGCTCATTCAGGGCTCTTGGTTCTTGTAGGGGACCCTACCTCGGGAAGATAAGGACAGTTCCGAACAGTGGGGATTAAAAAAAAAAAAAAACGTGGGAAAGTGTCAGAATCAGGCCATTCTATGAATGAAGAATGAAAGACAGGGAAGAGATGAAGCAACTGTCCCAATATGGCGGAATCTTTTCATTCACAGAGGGACCTGGCATGAGATCAGCACCCAGGATACAAGGTGAATCCCAGCTTTCCAGACCAGATGGCTTCTCACTGGCTCTAGAAGACGAATGTGACCAGAGAGCCATAAATATCCCAAGCAGGGAGAAGATGGGCAGGGAGAAGTCATTAGCAGTGACAAAGAGTCTCCACAGCAGATGAGCATCGCTTGCCTCAAAAATGATCGCTAGGGTTAAGGCTGCCAACGAGCAAGAGGACTGGAGTGAGTGTGGTGAGAGGCGGGGGTGGAGGAGAGGATTGGTCTGAGGTGGCAGAGGTGGATGTGGCCAGCTCTCCTCCCTACACCCAGCCTCTCCACCCTGGGGAAGCTGCTCTTCAGTTGGCATGGATTCCTTTTGGTGCCCAAGGCAGAACATCTGGGCTCTGCAAAGCAAGCCAGTTGTGGGACTGGTTGAGTTTCTGCATCTCAGAACAGACTAATTGGAAAGCCTAACTGGAGAAACACTGTCTCAATTAGCTGCCTTTATCATCACATAATGCTGCATTTTATTATATAGCTCCTCTGACAAACCACAGCGAGCAGTTTCAGTTTGGCAAACAGCATTCCACATGCGTGGGCGCCTCTTCCATCTCTCTCCTCTGCTGTCATAAAAATACAGGAAAGGGAGAAACCTTCCGTTTATCATCAGGTCAAAAAGCCTTTCCTGCCATTTGCTTAGAAAGGAAAAGAAAAAGGAGGAAATTAAGACAGTGCAGGGCATTGTTTAACTTACCTAAACATGGACGTATCAACCGGTATGTTTCTGAAAATTGAAAATAAAATTACGGAGAAAATGCTTTATTTGATTCTCTGTTTATGGGAAATTCATTTTATTTGACTTTTTTATTTGTAATATCAACTACGGAGCAGAGCAGTTTCCAAGGTGTTCCCGTATGGTCTTATTCCTCTAAATAATTAATGCCTCACTGTTGATATATTGTCAGCCTAGTGCATACATGCTATGAAAATGAGTTTTACAGTAGGTTGGAATTTATAACAAAGCTTGACATACGAAGCTAATTCACCTACACAGTCCTGTCAGTTTTAGGTTCATAAATAATTGATACTCAGGGCTTGAAGTTCAGCTACTGTTAGTCCTTCAGCTGTTAAATTCCAGCAGTATAATGGATGAATATTTGTTTATAATTTCTGTACATGGTCCGGATGTCAGCTCCCTCGCTTCATTTGCATACGTAGATTGAGATGTTGGAGGTGTAATGAGCATATGAAGATGACGAATTGTTTGCCGGGTGCCGGTGCGGTTCTGTAAATGTTTGATTAGTTCTGAATGGATTACTGTTAGATTATCTGGTTCAGAGGTTAACGTGAACAGCTCTTTGCTCCCAGAGCTTTTGTGATCCCTTGCTGACAGATTTTAAAATTCATACCGCGAGATTGGAGCCGCAAAAGCGAGGGGGTGTTCTCGGCAACAGATGTTTAGTAATTAAGCATACGGTTTCCCTGTTTGGGAGGGCTGGAGGAATTTCAACCTGCCATGATGTGTTCGGTTAAAGAAACTAGAGCCCTTGAAGTATTCTTACTTAGTGCTCAGGTGTGAGTGGCTTAGCTTTCTGGTGGAAGCGAGGAGGAGGGAGCACCTACTAGGATCTGGGGAGGAGGAAGACAATTGGTGCCAAATGAGGGCAGCTTCTGTGATAGTCCCACTGTGGACATCAGAACATCCTTGCTGGATACCAGCTGATGATGGTAAAGACTCCCAGGAGGTAGAAGGGCCTCAGATGATAGACCCCCTGCAAGGTGGAGCCTTCAGAAGATAGAGTCCCTGGAAATAGGGTTAGGGTCTCTAAAAGACAGGGCTCTCAGATAACCATCGAAGATATGGTCTTCAGAAAATACTGTGCCCAGAGACAGGGTTCCCAGAAAGTAGGGCCTTCTGGAGGCCTTCAGCGGAAGTAGGCTTTTACAACTTGGGACAAAACAACACCCTACAGTCTTGTTGCTAACACAGGCTGGCAAGCAGTTGATGTTAGAAAGCAAGGCTCTGAGGAGACTCCTTTACATACAGCACCACAAACATTTGTGCCTGTGTACATGCATGTATCCACATCTCTCTCTCTCTCTCTCTCTCTCTCTCTCTCTCTCTGTGTGTGTGTGTGTGTGTGTGTGTGTGTGTATGTGTATACACACACACACACACACACACACACACACGTATGCATGTGAAAAGAAGGCAGAATGACGGCCATGAATCTGCTCCTGCTGTCTTCCTCCACAAGCCTGGACGAGGAGGAGAATGAGTCTGGAGTCTGGCTTGGACCCTCTTGCCAGCCAGCGTCCGATTTCTAAGTGGTGGCAGTACAATCTGCCTGCCTATCACCCGCTGAGCACGCCTGACGCAGCTCCTCTAGCTTGCAAGCCTGCTCAGACCTCTGCCCTTGGATGATCACCCTCTCCCCTCTCCTCCAGATCCCACTCAGAAAATAGCAGCAAAGAGTCTTCCTGAAAAGACTCGCTGGTGCTTGCAGCTAGAGAGAGCTGAGCTCCAGCGCTCTCTTGAACTATATTTTTCCAGTCCTGCATCCAGTTCCTTAGCTTGTCTGGCAATCATGTTAGTGATTATATGGGTAATGAAACACGTGCTCTTTTTGTCTGAGCTTCTGATTAATCTGCCTTCTCTTTAGCCTTGATTTATGGCGCTCAACTCTGGAGGTGAATGCCGGCCCATCAGCTCCGTAGCTTATTACAGACGCAGGGGCTGCTAAATGCCTTGGAGGCTTGAATTGTTTCTTGACAGCCAGGCTTCTTGCTACATTCCCTCCAATCTGTTTTGGTTCCTGGTGTGACCTTTCATACAGTAAAATACATTAGTTGAATAGCACAGTCTCATTAAAAGAGTGAATTAACCGAAGAGTCTTTTTAACTAAATGACAGCCGAAGGACTCAGTGCTAATAGCCATGAGCAGTTGGAAACTTAACTCATGAATCAGCCCTGTTAATACTGCCTCATGCCTGAAGCACTGAGGGTACCGCGCTCTCTGCCGGCTCTCGTAAGAAGAAAAGCTCATTACTTTCCTCCTGATGGGAGAGAAAGAGTGAGCGAGCAATAATAAAGCTTGAATTTTTCAATACTGTTAAAAATGGGGCTGACAGATTGCCGACAATAGGAGCAACGGGCCCAGGCTGCGTCCGGAGCCGCTGAATTAGCAATACCATATATCATATGATCTAATTAAATCAACCCGGAGAATGAAATTAGTTTTCTGTGAGTGAAATGGCCTCTGAAAGAGCTCTATTAAATGAACTGGAGAGCATTAATTAAATAATTCACAGTGAGGGATTTTGCATTTATACAAAAATTGTGCACTTAATTGTCCGTGCTGTATTACAGATCTGGCCTTATGTTAACAATGTGTCGAAAGTACACTTACGGAGCATATCAGGAACAGTTTAACGCAAACGCAGCTTGCAAAGTTTTATGGTTGGGCCAAGGAACCTGGGGAAACATGTCCATGAGCACCTGGACCCAATACGTGGCCGGGGAAAATTTGTTCTGGTCAGGAAAGTTGGTTTCTGAAGCCCCTCGGAGGGCTTCTGCCATGTGTTGTGAGTCATCGGAAGTGACCCCGCTGCTTGGGTTCATGACCTCTTGGGACGTCCTGGCTTGACCTCTGGGGTCTTGGTTCATTTGGAATTTAGCAGCTATCTGGTCCATTTTGGTATCTGTAGGTATTCGTCTGGGAGAATCAATTTCCTTTTTTATAAATTTTTTCCCCTCCTGAATGTATTAGCCGGTTATATGAACTCACTCATGTAAACCCAAGCATATTGGATGCACTGAAGGAAAAAGTGAATTTAGATACAATATGTCAGAGAAATCAGACACCATCCTTCTTAGCATCCTGGATCTCTAGGTTGAAAGAGACCATAAAAGTCAATTCATTCAAATCTTCCCCTTCACGGGGAATGCCTGAATCGCCTCTATGATATTCCTTGAATACAGACTGAGCATCTGCTCTGCACCCTGCACACACTCTGGCTCCAGGAAGACCTCTCTGTCATCAGAAAGCTCTTGTCCAGGGCAGCATGGTCCAGGGTACAGAGGCTAGGGCCCAGGCCTTGCAGAGGACTCTAGGCTTTAAAAAACAAGCTCCCTTGTTTACCCTTTTGACCTTGATTGAGGACTAAGTTTCTTTATGTTATGGTTTCTTCTTCATCACCAAAATGAAGACAACAATACCCAGATAAAATGTACCTTTGCTGAGAGGACTGAGTGAGTTACTCCACGGGGCTGCGGCTGCTGAGGAAGCTCAGTGATGGAGCTCTCTCTCTCTCTCTCTCTCTCTCTCTCTCTCTCTCTCTCTCTGTGTGTGTGTGTGTGTACATGTACTTAGAATACACAGTACTTAGAACAATGTTTGGCACACACTTGCTAAATGACATAATTTAAAAATTATTCAACCTTTCCCTTTTCATTCTGATTTTGACGATTTTGGATCAATACCAGCTTGATTTTTACAAATCTAATTTTAGAAACTCTCCATGTTTTTTCTTTGTCTTCTTATTCATTAAAATGTAGTGGATGAATGAAAGTCAACTCTTCTGAATTGTTCTACGTTTTGGAGTTTCCAAAGTTTCATTCTTATGCCCAGGATGGTATGTCTCATACACATTCCTGATGAATGTCAATAATTCCAGCAGTCAGGTCAGGGAGACAGGAGGATCAGAAATTCAAGGTCATTGCCAGCTGCATATGAAGCTCAATGCCAACCTGGACTATGTCAGACCCTGTCTTGGAAAGAAAGGAAGAAAAAGAGAAGTAGATCTAGTGTCTTAGAGGAACCCAGGGCTCCTCCCACTCCTCCCCACTGGAGAGATGACTCAGCAGTTAAAAACACTCTGTTCAGTTCCCTCCGACCTACATGGTGGCTCAAACTACCTGTAATTCTAGTTGTAGGGAGTCCAGTGCCCTCTTCTGACCTCTATGGACCCTGCACACACTTGGTATATATACGCACATGCAGGCAAACATTTATACACATAAAATAAAAAACAAGTAAATATTAAAAAATACAGTAGCATAGAATTTACAAATAACTATACTCATTTCACGTACATTTAAAATCCTTTCTAGATTAGTCTAGCTAACACTCTAATGCAGTATGAAGCTGTGTAAACAGTCATCATACCATATTGCTTAGGGAATAATGACAAGATAAATATGGCTGCTCAGAGTCAGTATAGATGCAACTTTTTTAGAATGTTTCCTACCAGTTTGGTTGAATTTATGGTTGTGGACATCAAAGATAAATAATGTTGAGTTATTTAAATATCAGAAATAACAAGATCATTACATAGAAATCTAAATGAACCTTAGAATTCCCTCCTTTTGAGGATCACCAGTTGCACCTGGGACTTATCACTCTTAAGCTGTACATACAGGTAGTTCATGAACTGTTGCTTTAATTTTCCAGAACTGGTAATCATAGGTAGTTTCAGCTAGATCAGGCTATCTCAAGACAGCACCAGTGGCATGCTAGAAAATTCCACATCATCATATCAGCTTCCTGTCTACTTTGTAAAATTATAAATTGCAATCCATATTTCTAGAAGGCTTCCTTTAGTAATCCTATTTTAATTGCATTTCCCCCTCAAATTGCCAAGGATGAAGTGTTATCTTGAAAATAATATTAACCAGAAGATATGGCTCAGCAGTTAAGGCAGATTCTGCTTTTCCAGAGGACCAAGTTCAGTTCCCAGCACTCATATCAACAGCTAACAGCTATCTGTAACTCCAGTTCTATTGAATCTGTTGCTCTTTTCTGGTCCCCATAGGTAGCAAACTCATGTGCACACCTCCATAGTTAAAAAGAACAAAAGAGCCATAACCTTGTCTTTTATTAAAATAAAAGACTTTTCAATAGGCCAGGACCTTCTGTATAGTCCAGTTACCGGGGAACTACAAACACTGACACTTTGAGCCCCTGCCATGTTCAGAGGTCCTGGGGTTCTAAACAACACAAATAGGATCTTCAGGCCAATCATCTGTCTCCTCTTGCTTGGCAGGGCAAAGGGAAAAAACAAACCAAAGGCCACTGAAAAGAACCTTGATCAGGTAGAAGTTGAAAGCAAGAGAGCTCATAAGAAACTTTGGGGAGCTTATAGAACCTGCAGAGTCAAAGAGGGGCTGCATTAGGGGACATCTCCACAGGCAGCAGCATGGAGCCTTTATCACTATCCTATGATATCACCAGTAGATGAAGATTATGTTACCATGGTTGTTGGGCTGAGCTGCTTCAAATGTGACAGTGCTGCTGTTGGGCTACTACCATCCTTGGCCCTTATTGGGGATACAACGCCAAACACATTTCATGTGCAAGTGTGCAAGAGAAGCCAAGTACAGCTGTTGATCCCTAGACCCTCCCAGTAATTCCTGAATGCTCACCGTGTGCCCAGGGTGTGCTGTGATACAGGAGGCATCAGAATCTGCAGACTGAAGCCTTGTATCACATAGTAGGCTCATGGAGCATTAAGTCACACACAGTAGGCTCATGGTTTCCAATAACGAGAACATACTCTACATGTTGAGTAGAGGGACTAAAGAAAGCAATGGACTAAGTAACAGCAATGGCCAGCAGTAACTGAGCTCCCACACGCCCCAGGCAAGCACGTTACAGTCCTCTTTCTTGTTTAAATGTGCCATGTGTCCAAAGGAACAAGACAGCCTTTTGACTTGAGAGTAGGCGTGATAGCTGAAGACACAGAAAGCTGTGTTGATCAGTGTCCCGATCATTTTATTTTATTTTATTTTATTTTATTTTATTTTATTTTATTTTATTTTATTTTATTTTAGTTGATATAAGCTAAAGCCACCTGTGAATTGGAAACCTCATTTGGGAAAATGCCTTCGTTAGATGGTCCATAGGTGAGTCCATAGGGCATTTTCTTAATTAATCATTGATGTGCCCAGTGCCACCCCTGGGCAGGTAGTCCTCCTGGGTATTATAAGAAAGCAGACTGAGCAAGCATGGGGACAAGCTGGTGAGCAGCGTCCGTCATGGCCTCTGTATCAGCTCTGGCTCAGCAGAATCCCATTGGCTAGAGTCCTGGACTGCACCAGAAGGAGAAGGTCAGCTGACAGCGCCATTCATCTATCTCCACTTCCTGACTGCAGATGAGATGTGACCAGCTACCCCGCGCTCCTGCTGCAGTGCTGTCTCTGTCATGATAGACTGGGCCCTCACACTGCCAGCCAAAACAAACCTTTCTATCCAGAAGTTGCTTTTTTCTTTCAAATATTTTGTTACAAGAAGAAAAAAACTAGAGATGGATTGCCTCTGAGAATTTCTGGCTCTGACTTCCCTCTTCCCTAGAACAGGAAAGTGGGGAGGGACTGCAAAGCTGACCTTGTATGTCTGGGGAGGTCCTGCCTTTGGGTCAAGTTAGACTAACTCAGCCCCAGGAGCCAGGCTCTGTACCACAGGTAGAGCTGTAGAGCTGGATCACTGAACCGGAGACTCTGATAGTCGCCAACCCCAGATCAGGCATCTGAAGAGGGCTAGGTTTTTTTCAGCCAGGGAGTGGCCAGAACAATGCTAAGTGTGACGCCTAGTTTTCCTTTGTGACTTCCTGCTGCTTGTTTGGATGGTCCTCAGGGTTTTCTCTGTGGATGGTTGACCAGGAGCCATGCAGTAGCCATTGTAAGCAGACAGAATGAGCAGAGCATTCTGGACCCCTGTCTTGCATGGCTTTGACAGTGCATAGACCCCACAAGTCACCTGATGCCTCTTGAGTGCTCAGGCTGGCATCTCTGCTTATCCCGTGGTCATACTCTCACACAATCAGAGACATCACTGACCTTGATGGCCAAGAAAGGGCCCATGGTGCTCTATGTGTAGACCAAAGTAAGAGGAAATCTAATTGCCAAATGAAGAATGAGGCCCCCAATTTGTGTGCCTTCCTGATTTTGCAATTCATAGTCTGGGCCCATCCAGCTAGAGACCAATCACCTCTGGGAGGTGATGTAGATTGTGTGCATGCTCCCAATAGCAGCTGCTGAGAGAAAAATTTGAGCTTGCTTTTTTTTTTTTTCAAACATGCAGAGATGTCGTTATCCAGCCCTCGTCTTGGCGTAAGGCCACTGGGAGGGTGGGAGCAGCAAGCTAGTCAATCATTTGCACCATTGCCTTTAATACTGGCCGTATTTAGTTTATTCATAAAGGCCTGTCTCACACGAGAGGATTCTTTCCATAATCGAGACAATTGTGTTCAAGCTCCCTTCTGAAATGAGTCGTCTGTCTCCTTCTCAGCTGATCAGGGATTCTGAGTATTTTCCCTTAGTTGAGTTGGGAAAAGGAGCCTTTCCCTGCATCCCTCTAGTTCTTTTGGAAATGTAAGATCACCTCTGGCCCAGGCACTTCCCAGGTGGCTTACGTGGCTCCAGATAAACATTTCTGGACATGGTAGCTTCCTCAGCAGGCACTTTCCTGGGCTCCTGGGTAGCAGAAATAGAACTTGAAATCAGAAACTACTATTTGCTATCCTTCCCCCCCCCCTCTCTGTGTGTCCTTGTCCTTGTAGATGAACAATGTATGTTGCAGCAAACTGGAAAAAGGAAGGCCTCAAGGGAAATGTTTGAGCTGAAGCAGGAGGTTGGCCCTGATGTGGGTCTGAGTTCCATCTAAGTCTTTAGGGATTCCAACACAGCCTACCTGGCCTTCTACTCATTCTGGGGGCTGTGATGCTGTTAGGTGTCGAGTGGCTAGAGAGCTGGTGACCAGGTATACATGTGCAGGGTCTTAGCTGTCCCAGATCACACACAGGGAAGTCATGGGCCCCTAGTTTTCAGAACAGTTGTCGAGGCTTCAAGAAATGAAACTGCTTATCTGGTTCCTTACAGCCAGGAAGGGAGTGATCCCAGCCTGTGTGTTGGTGTGCATGGGCTGTGGACAGATGGTGGCTCTTCAGAATTCATCTGCTGAAGTCTAACCTCAGTGCATAGGGTGAGAAGGACTTTTGAGAGGTAGGTGGCTCCCGTTAGGAATTAACATTGGGTTAGCCCCTTATAAGAAGGGACTGGAGACGAAAGCTAGCTCACTGGAGTTACCCCTCTCAAAGTCACACACACACATTCACACTCACATGCAGACACTCTCACACACTCACATTTATACACAGACACACACAGACACACTTAGGCACTCTCACATACATACTCTCTCTCATAGACACACAGTCATAGACACATTCTCTCTCATATGCTCTCACGTGCACACACACACTCATGGACACACTCTGATTTCTCTCTCTCTCTCTCTCTCTCTCTCTCTCTCTCTCTCTCTCACACACACACACACACACACACACACACACAATCTGAGGATACAGAGAGAAGGCAAATCAGGAAACAAGCCCTTGCCGGACATCAGCTTTCCATCCCCCAGATCTGTGAGTATTCTTTGGTTTCATAAACGTCCAGTCTATGATATATCTGTCTCAGCTGCTTGAACTGACAGTTGTCTCTTTTTCTGCTGTTTTGCCAGCTCCTCTGCTGTGTCCCTCTTCTTCTTCTGTCCCTCCCACTCCTCTCAGCTTCCATGGAGGACTACCCTGGTGGACTCTTACTGTGCTCAGAGCATCTTCGTGCAAACTGGAACCAAGGATGCTAAAGAGGCCATGGAGGCCTTCCTCTGACTGACTCCCCTCTGCCTGAGTGACTCCCCTCCATGAAAGCTCCCGAGGTGGGGGTCTCCCTCTCAGATAGTTGAGTCAACTCATGCCTCTGACACTCCTTGGTACTGTGTCTCCTTCCCACATCCCTGGAAGCAAGCACGGGAGCCTGGTTCTCTTTCTGTTTATCTTTTCTTATCTAAACCTCTAGAGCTCTGTCCGCTTAGGTTGGGTGAACACCATCCAGAGAAACAAGAGAGAGTGCTTCTGTCACCAAACCTTCAACTGGTTGACCAGGCAAACCTTCTGCTTTGTGTGGCGTTGGCTAGAAAGGCTGATGCCCAGAGTGGCCTCACTCCCATGGCTAGGAGTTCTGAGCTGCCAACTAGACACATTAGACTGCTCTCTGTGACTGGTTCAACTGCAGCAGTGTGGCTAGGCTCCAAGAGGAAACAAGCTAACCAAAGAAGACCTTTCTGATCACTCCAAAGTCTCACAGCACACATCCATCCTCATGTTTCATTTAGAAGTCCTGCCTGGATCTAGATGGGCACTAGTGACAGGGGCATGGAAAATACTTGCAGATCACTTAGGAGGGGCATATTCTTGCTTGGAAATGTCATTTACTACAGCCTCCCTTCTGCCTGTAGAAATTCATAAGCCTGGCAAAGGCAAAAAAGATACCCACTGCCTCCCTCAAATGTCTCCCCCAGTCCTGCGCTAGGTTCTGGATTGGGTTCAACTCTTTTATTCTTACTAATGAGGCTCTGGCTGGGGATCCTCCCTACAGGGTCATGTTGGTCCAAAAGACTTGCACAATAGTCTACAGGGAGACCAAGATTAGGTAACTGTGACAGACTGTGATGCTCAGTGGGCAAGGCTGAGAATGCCACGCCATGAACTCACCCACTCCTGTGACCATGCAGATAAATGCAAGTCAGTAAGAGAGTCACCTTCGGGTCTCCCGTGCTGATCTAATAACCTTGTCCAATGTGAATTTAAAGTACAAACCTTATGTCACATTTTCTATGGTGATGGGCTCTAAAATAGCTTTGTAAAACATCACCAATATCTTGTAGGTTATTTAATACAATGGGAAACCCCCCAATCTTTATCTTATTTGAATTTACTGTCATACATAATATCCACATATGGATATTATGGCTAAAACCCATAGCCAATGGGTCAGTAAGTCATCTTTTTATTAAAAAAATCATGCAGAAGATATCTATCCCCAGGGTGTAATTGGTACCAGGTTATCTACATAGTAAAATCCAGAGAGTTTTTCCCAAGCTGGGAAGACTGTCACCATTCCTTCCAGAATAGGAAGGTTACTAGAATGAGCTTATTTAGCATGTAAGATCTGTGTCTACAGTATTGATTTTCTCACTAAATGGAACTTGAGTTCTGAGATCCAGGTGGCCCTGGATCACCCTAAACTACTCAAAGAGATCCAAGGATTTAGGAAGGACAATCCTGTGGTGATGTCATGGCAGTCAGGACCTCTCTGGCTCTTGTAGTCACCTGTTGTCCTGGACACTCTCCACTCAGCCTTACTGCTGGGTGCTGGCTGGGTGCCAACTGGGTGCCAGGTATTATTCTAGATATAAGAACTACGGGGAATGTCTGTGTTCTGTGCCTGGGACAGTGCTTAGTTCCGGTCAGTGCCATTTTCCGAGAAGAACAGCTGTGTGGAGGCTGGGCCTCGGGCAGGTGTTTCGCTGAAGTGTGCATGATGCCACTCTCATGTCCTCAAGGGTGCCTGAATCTGGCTAGGGCTCAGGTGTGACTGGCTGGCATGGTTCCGTGCACAGTCGGACATGGGTAGGTGGGACACACTCGGTGACGTTGACCACAGCCTTGCAGTGAACTAGGGCAGTTGCCAAGTGAACTAACATCTGCTTCAGTGTCTTGAGAGAGCTGGAAATCAAAATCAATATGTGTAAAATTAGGCTGTCGAGTAAACCCTGAGCCACAAATAATTGCAATCTGAGGCTGGGCTGCTGTGATTGTCCCAGACAGTCCCGGCAGCAGCCACTGTCCCCAGTGCGGTCTGAGCTCTCAGCTGCCTCTACAGTGCCACTTCCCAGCCTCTGAAGTGACGCTACCGGCCATTCCTGAGGAGTTAATTTTTTATCCTTCCCCATCCCCCAACTCTGTGCTTAGCATAGACCCATTTATGTTGTGCCGTTTTGGAGAAGAGAACACCATAATAATTGTGTTTTAGAAATTGGAACAAGAAAATAGCAGATGCGAGTTGAGTGAATATTGAGTTTTAAACTTGTCTGGCTGTGATTTGTGGCCATGTCATGGCAAATATTTTTCAATGTCACTGCCTTAGCCAGTGCTGTCACTAAGGCAGTCAGCTGGGGAATAGAGGGCCCAGCACTCTGATCTCAATATTAATGGGAGCTGTTGAAAGTAGCGAAGGTGATAAAGTATTGTTTAGTTATTGGTGCCATACTTTGGCTGCGGGACATTATTATAAAGCGCAGCCTGTTTTTGTCAGATTTCAATCATGGCTTCGATAACAGGTTTAGAAACTTGTGGTGCAGGAGCCCACATAACACTGATTTCTTCCACCCCCTTAAAGCAAAGGAGTTTAGATCGCAATCTCAAAGGCCTGAGGAGGTGTTGAAATTTGGATTTTACTTCGTTATTTTTCACCCAGTCCGCTCTTTGGTTAAGTGACATCCCCTACGTGTACCCCAGCCAGTCATACGTGGCTTTAAGGAGCTGGGAAATTGAGATAATCTTTTCCCCAGTATTCTCTGCAGAAAGAGTCCTGCAAGGCTCGAGGTAAATTTGGCAAGCGCTGTCTTCAGTCGCCCCTTCCCTGCCTCCCTGAGCCAGACCAGGAAGAGAAAGTTATGCAAAATGTATCATGCTTTAAAAAATAATATCCTGTTTTACAAAATTGCATTTCATTCAGGAAATAACAGGATTTCCCCGGTTGGCCCCAACCGCAGGAAGGTGAAGGAACGCTTGGGCAGGAGCAGCCCCTATCATTACTAGTGCCTGGGTTTAAACTTATAATTAAAATAACCTTTAAAATTCAATTTTTATAGATGGAGGAGATAACTTGATTTGAAACCCTTCAATGCACACATTTTATGTAGCGCTCACCCAAATCCAGTGGTGCCGTAGAAAAAGGGGAACATTAAACTAGATGATGAGAGTTTATACAGCTTTTAAATATCAAGCTGTCAGGCACACTTTCTGCAGAAATATGATAATTGAACAAGAGTAAAGAAAGAAAGAATTATATTAGCAGGGAGGGGGTTTGAGTGAATTCAGACCAAGCAGAAACCTCCTTAAAAATGCTAAGAAAAAAAAAAAGCAAAAACAAAAAACAAAACCCTGAGGTCCAAACACAGTGTGACCTCCCTTTCAGGGGAGATGCGCTTGATAAAACGGACACAACCCCAATAAAACACAGACAATAGGAAAGAGCAAATAGAAATCACAGTAAGCAGTGGCAATATTGCCTGAATTGAAACAAAAATTAGGTATAATAGCCTCGGCGAGTTTTAATATGGTCCCCAATCAGATCACAATATGAAGCGTATCATGGTAGCTCTAAACACTGCTTATCGGCGTGCAATCTCCCTGCCTGCTAGACAGCTTACATTATTTGAGCTTTGTGGGTTTTTTCTTTTTCTTTTCTATTTTTTAAGAACTCATAAATATTTAATGTTTGTGACAGAGGCTGGGGTGGGGGAGGGGAGGGGTATGTGGAGGGACAGGGAGGTTTTCCTGTATCACAGGCCCCACAATTGTTTGCAGCTGGGACTTGGCTGTGTGTGAGGCTCTGGGGCCATGGTTAGGTTTTGCTGTAACCCAGAGGCCACAGACAGTAATTTGGGAGGTGTTCTGGCCTTGGTGGGCTCCCCCCCCCCCCCCCCGGAATCAGAGCAGTCTGGAAGGTACACCTTAACAGAGCTAGACCCAGGTGTCTTTTCCCGTGTCCCTCAGAGCACAGGAACCACCAAGGAAACACAGGCAACAGAGGTCAACTATCCAGGCACTAAGGCTGCTTTAAATCTCTGATGCCAGTGGGAATAATTGTCCTCATCTCTTGTTACCTTTTCTAGTGATCAACTAGCTCATGCCCATTTCTGTTCCTTTTCTTAATTTAAACTTGCATTTATCTATTTATTTACTTATTATTTCTTTCTTTAGTGTGTGAGTGTCAGTTTGTGTGTGTGTGTGTGTGTGTGTGAGTTTGTGTGTGTGTGAGTTTGTGTGTGAGTTTGTGTGTGTGAGTGTGAGTTTGTGTGTGTGTGTGTGTGAGTTTGTGTGTGTGTGAGTGTGAATATGTGTGTGTTCACACGTGGGCCATGGAATGTTTATGGAGGTCAGAGGACAACTTACGGAAGTTGGTTCTCTCCTTTTACCATGCGGATACTTAGCTTGGTGGCGGGTACCTTCACCTTCACTAATGAGAGTCCAGTCATCTCACTGGCCCACATACTTGGCCATTTCTTTGGGGAGGGGGCACTGATGAGGTAGCTTCATGAGCCTTAGATGTTGGCTTCTATAGCTAGTGAGATTCTTTAGGGGTCCTTAAAACTTCTGTGTTGTTTTACAAACGTGTAATTTCTCTAAGACGGAGGCTGTGTGCATTGAGCAAAAATGTACCTTTTCTGGCTGAGTCTGGAAGCCCACAGTAACGATAGGAGGAGAGAGACTCAGGGAGAGGCATATTCAGGCCAGCATCTGGAGTACAGCTCTAGGGGCATCATGGCAGCATGCATGTTGGATGTTGCTTGACTCTTGTGGCTAGGCTAGGAGGGGCTCTTGGAGCCTTGTGGCCATTGGGAGGCATGTGTCAAGTCAGGTCTCCTGGATTTTAGTACCAGCCCTGCCACTGAGTGAGTGGCCCTGGGGTTGCATGAGAGGTCAGAGTCACAGTCAGGCAAGGACGGCACAGTGCAGGCTGCAGGTCTATGGCCATCAGAGTTGCTTTTAGTATATGAGGCCTGCAGACCCTTCTTTTTCCTGTTGAGCTAGGCTTGGCCCCAGGCTCCACCTGGAAGTCTTTGGCAGACATAGTCTTTCTAAATCTAACTTAATAGAGCATTCTTGTTATTTTGTGAACACATCCTACCACACCCCTCCTCAGAATGGTCTTTCTGCTGGAGGCACCTCCTCACCCCTGCAACCATGAGCAAGTATAAGTTGTGAGCTGGGGTGCCCCTGCAGTGGGAAGAGGCAAGAAGACATGGTCAGATCCACAAAAGGTTCACCTGTGCCTACAGAACCACACTCCTTGTAGGATGCCAAGCAGTGTAAACAGGGTGGGCACACAGCAACTAGATAAATGTGTTTCCTGTGGCTTAGGGTCAGAACAGTGTTTGTACATGAATGTTGAATATATTGGTCAACTCCAGTAAGGAGAGGGGTCCAGGATGTCTGGGAAAACCCTGCTCAGCTGGAGACTCATGATATTACTGGGGTGGAATTCAGAGTCAGGGAGGGGTCTATGGTCAGGGAGGAGAATTAAGAAAGATGAGAGAGAGAGCGAGAGAAAGAGAGAGAGAGAGAGAGAGAGAGAGAGAGAGAGAGAGAGAGAGAGCTCTAGAAAGACATAGAGACAGAATGAGTGGAGAAGCAGAGAGGGAAGGAAGGGATGAGAAGGGAAGGCCCAGAGACATAGACAGAGAAAGACACAGGGAAAAAAGGGAGGGTTAGAGGGCAGAAGAAAGCAAAGAAGTAAGGAAGAAGGAAGAATGGATAGGAAGAAATAAGGGATGGAAAGAAGGGATAGGCAGAGGACCTATAAAGACAGGCAGGCAGGCAATGCCCTTGAGAGAGGAAGCTCTTCTCCAGTGTCCCTTTCGTGCCAGGTATTGTAAGTTTAAGCATTTCTGTGTATCATTCATTCATTCGGTGTCTCCAAAAAAGATAGGAAATCTTCCCTCCTAATGCTTCAAGATCACTTGCCATGACAGAGTACTGACTACAATCACCCAGTTAGTTTCCTAAGAGCCATGCAATGATGATGTTGGGACAAGGGGACAGGGGAGATGAATTTCTCATCAGGTTACAGTAAAGGAAACCAAGAAAAAGATGTGTCCCCTGGGTCGAGGTGAGCAATGGGCGAGAGCAAGGGCCAGGTAAGTGTGCGTGTAGGCCTGCCCGTGTATGCACATATGTGCACATGCTTGTGAGTGCATTTGTATACAGCAGGTTGAAGTGGATGGTACGTAGGGTGTGAAGAGAGGTCTCACTTAGCCCTGCTGCTGGCCACCTGCACCTACCTCAGCCTAGAGGGGGTGCTGCCCACCCCTCTTTTCTCTTGATACTGCAGAGGTATTGAGATGGAAACATTCTTGGTGAAGACCCAGAGGCCTCGTGTCATTGTGGGGAGTAGAGAGTTTCTCTCATCTCTCAGGGTGTGGCTTTATGACTCCTGAGGTCACAGCTTCATAGCACCTCTTGGAACCACGAAAGGCCCCTGTAGTGTTGGCACAACTTTCAGGGGCCCTCACTGTGTGAGGAACATAGGTCAACAACTTTTCCCATGTGCTGCCCCCTCACCCTCTGCCATGAAGCTACTCCACTGGAGCCTCTTTGACAGTGAAGCCTGGGATCCTGGACTCTAATTCCAGAAAATTCCCTGGTCCAACATTCAGCTGGGACAGAAGCTTTGGGACATCAAACTCTAGGTAAGGGAGTCTCACAGAGATGGAGCCAGAGAGCTGTGTGCAGCTATTATACTGAGGGGATGTCCCCTAAAGATGTCACTATGTGGCACCACCAAAGAGAGACCTAATGACTAGTAGGGTGTATTTGCTTGAGGTCTCAGAGTTGGGAGATATTCCAGGCAAGAAGTCAACAGACCTCTCTCCATTTCCAGCTTACCACGCCCACCTTCTCAACGGCCCATTTCCACCATCCCAGGCCTTTGTGGCCAAGTACAGATTAGGCATGACTCTACCACCGTGAATTTCTTTCCTTGATGATGACTGGGATGGTAGTGCTAAAGAGGAAGCTGGGCTGCACCTGGACTCTGAGGAAGCGTGTGATGGTAGATCCTGAAGGTCTGCCATCTGTCCCTCCCACTCTGTCACAGTGACACAGACACAAGGCACCAACATCTCAAGGACTGCACCAGTGCCATGATGGTTGTCAAGGGATAAAGAAGCCATGCTCAGTGATGCCCAGTGGTAAGAGCCATCCTGCCTATGAAAGCACACTGGACAGTCTGGGCATCTTTTGCAGTAGTGGAGGCAGTCAGAGGAACTTCCAGTTTAAGTGTGACCATGGACCAGGTAGGGGTGTCAGTGACTTCTGTGTTCTTAGTACTGATCTGTTTGCCCCATGTGTCCTCTGTTTGATTATGATGCCAGGTGGGATATGTGATAGCTAATGGTAATTGTTAAATTGACTACACCTGGAATTAACTAAAATCCAAGTGGCTAGGCATGCCTGTGAAGGATTTTCTTGATCAGATCATTTGAGTTGGGAAGAACACCCCTAAATCTGGGCCACACCTTCTGGCGGCAATGCACATAATAGCACATAGAAAAAGGAAGCTTTTGCATTTTACCTACTTGCCCTCACTCTTGCTGGCAAGTCCATCTGTTCTGTTGCTGAGACATTCCTCTACTACTTTTAGAACCTACTTCTTTTGCATTCAAACACAGACTGAAGACCAGCAGCTTTCTAGGAATTCTCTGTTACTTCAGCACTAGATTGGGACTATTGAGACATTTAGTCTCATGAACAACTATGGGATTCCTGGCCTTTCCATCAGGAGACAACCAGACTGTAAACCACTCTACTAATAAATAGCATATATGTTGCCAGGCAGTGTTGGTGCACGCCTTTAATCCCAGCACTTGGGAGGCAGAGGCAGGCGGATTTCTGAGTTCGAGGCCAGCCTGGTCTACAGAGTGAGTTCCAGGACAGCCAGGGATATACAGAGAAACCCTATCTCAAAGAAACCAAATCCAAAAAACAAAACAAAACAAAAAAATAGCATGTATGTTATATATTATATATGCATACTATATGTATTATATATAATAGATGACATATATGGTATTTATTTATGTCATATATAAAGAGCAAAACAAAAAATAGCATGTATGTTATATATTATACATGCATACTATATGTATTATATATAATAGATGACACATATATGGTATATTATTGATGTCATATATATAGAATAATAATTATATATTCACATTTTATATATACCAGTCATGTTCCTTTAGAGAACCCAGACTAATACAGGCTAATTCGATGCCACACATGCCCTTCCATCTCTTTACACCAGACACTGAATACTTACTCTGCACCAGGTTCTTCATTGGAAGGGGATATGTGAATGTCAGAACTGGAGCAAGAGAAAGTGAGTGACAGAGCTTAGAGGAGTTTCCATCCACAGGCAGTGACAGACACTGATATTAGACCATGGCCTAAGACAGAAGTAATGGAAGCAAGAGAGATGAAGTGCCACGAGCAGAGAAAGATGAGGGGCAGAATGCTCAGACTTGAAACCACGCCCAGCATCTTTGTCTTTTGCCAAGCCAAGGAATGAAGATGCCCCAGCCTGGACCAAGTCAAACTGAGAGTAATTCATACCTCACATGCAGCCGATGCATCAGTTCATTAGAACACACAAATAACCATCAAACAGACAATCAAATTTCATGTAAAATAAGCTTCAGCATTAAAACGGTTGCTGGTGTTTTATGTGTGTGACTCGGCAGACAGATATATTTCTTGCTTCTATAGCAAGGCTGATTTGTGTGAAGGCTCCCGTCACCAAATCACTCCGAAGGTTGGGAGATAAAATGTCGCTTAGGATAATGTAATTGGCCTTAAGGTACAGGAGTTGAATTATTTTCGGTGATTTATAATCTGGAAATTAAAGACTCACTCATTTTCTAATTTAATTCCATCTTCAATGGAAAAATGTTCACTCTGATCTAAATTGGCGAGTAATGCTGCTAATTCAAATGCAGATGTAATTTCGATTCTGGTAGCAGTTTGCAGTGATTGACGGGTCTCCAAAGAATCGTTATGATCCTTGTCTCCCAATCTCACAAATTCCCCGGCAGTTGTGATAATAACTTCAGCTAAGGAGAAGGGGGAAAATCTCCATGGCCCTATAGGTTTGGGTGCTCTTTCATGGGATGGGAATTGTGCTTTCTTTAGAGCCACAGCCTTCCTCTCCAGGTTTAACGGTGGTACCCTGGGACTTCTCTCTGAAATATGAACGGAAGGGGTCTGGGACAATCTATTCTAAATAGTGGCTAATTTTTGTATAATTCATTGGTAAGTCTCTCATCACTGAGAAACCAGCTAATAATGATTAGCCATGATCACCCAGGCTTTGGCCCCACACCCCGCCAGCTGTTCATTGCTTAGCGCGTGGTAATGTGTCTTCATCTAAGCGGACCCCGAGAAGCCATGATAGAGAAATTATGAGGTCACTCCCACTGTGTGAGAAATGGAGAGGTCAGAGACATGGCTGCCCGCATCATCTGTTTGCCTGGCAAGCAGTTGGTGGTTGGGCCCAGCTGGAGCTCTGGTCTCCTGTGCTTATGAGCTCCTATGACCCAGCCAGGAAGCTGCGTGGGGTCTTTCTCCACACAAGGCAAAGAATTTATGCCTTTAGTCAATGGCTTTTTGAGTTGGAGTAATCAATCAGACTTTGGAAATTGGCAGAATCTATCCAGTCTCTACAACCACGTAAATATTTGGGGCAATTTGGGTAAATTCTTCCATATTGAGGGTGGACGAGGGGCATGGGTGAAAAGCCAGATATTTGATGGAGAGAAGGTGACCACTTCAGCCTGCACCCACCCATACCTTCTGGGAACACTTTCTTTGCATCCCAAAAGGGTCTTAACCTACATATTGAGAACAAGTAGTCGATGCCTCATTTTCATGTTTGGTCCATCAAGACATCCTCTGCAAGATCCAGTGCCTTTCCTGGCGCATCTGATGAAGAGAAAATTTCCTCCTGTCTCTGAACACCCCATGAAACTTCATCTGAAGTAGAAAAATATTCTCCCTGGATTAAACCACTGAGATTTGGGAGTTTAATCTAACATTGCTCCAGCACAAGCCACACTAAGCACATAGGCTCAATGAATAGATTTATTAGACCCCAGGTAGGTCTTTGTGTATCTTAAATTACGTCAATGCTACTATATCCTTAACTCCCTCCCAGGACTCATGGTCCTTGCTTGTCTGACACTATGATCTCAGACTCAAGTTATCTTGAATGAGACTAAACAAAGTATGAAAGGAATAGATGCCCATCTCTCCTCCCACTTGTGACAGAGTGAGTCTTCTTTAGTGGGTTTCTCTATCCAAGCAAAGGACTTTGGATCTTTCCAGCTCACTCACCAATCTTTCTGCCTTTCCTCCATCTTAAGGGGCAGATTAGTGACGCTCTCATTGTCATGTTATTTATCTTGTTATAACTCTCATCAACAACATTACAGAGATTATCAACGATGCCTAGTTCCTGCTGTGTCTAAGGGAATGATCTGCCTGCTCCTGGATAATATCTGCTCTCAGTCCACCCACCAAGAGTCCTTTCCCTTCTGGAGTCAGGCACTGGCCTGTCACCTCTCTTCCTCTGACAGGTAGTGGTAGACCTGATGCGGGTGACTGTCACTGTAGTCATTACTGCCAGTGGTTCAGTGCTAGGTAGGTTTCCTAGAAGCATCCTGACTACTTGTGACAACAGAAATGATCGTAGTGGTAGATAGGTAGTTTGATATACCCAATTTCTTTAACCCATGCACACAAACAATGGCCGGAGTGCCAGAATTCCACAGGTTATAACACAGTACGTTCCTGTTTCCTTTTGTGCCTTTTGTATTTTTTTCTTTTAATTTCGACTAGTACCCTCTGCTTACTGGAGAATGAGACCCTGGTTCACCTGCTTTGGGCAATCATTTTGGCACAAGAGTATTCTCTTGGACAACCCTGTTTCCTACTAATAAAGTGATCCCCTCAGTGAATTTTAACTCTTTAACTGCAAAAGAAACTTTATGGCCTATTTATTCAGCTCTTTGTGTCCTAACAATGACCAATTATTAAATACCAACATCAGTCGTGTGCTGTAGTAAATAAATGGTAGGCAATAGGCATTCATTTTCCCATCTGACCTATGTCACCAAGGCTACATTGCAGATACAATCTCCATTTGGCATACAGAGGAACTGAAACAGAGGCTAGGGTCAAATTCAAGGTCACACGGCTAGGTAATTCACATCAAAGATTGCAAGGAGCAGCGCTGGTTCTACACCCCTCCTGGCACGGTCATCACTCTGCACCCCAGCCTGGGGACACAGACAGCTGCATCTGTGTACCCTCCAAGAGGCCACTCTTCTTCATTTGCCTTCCTAGTGACACTGCCAGCCTGGAGCTTTGTCAGTTCTTCCTCTTAGAGCTCCAAACTCTGAGTGAGGAGATTCAATCAACAGAGAGTTCCAGGAGACAAACTCAAGAGCTTGATACCAAGCCCCTTCCTGAAGACCTCTCTGCCCTTGAAGCCTGATCCTTTGTTGGTGGGACCTGCTCAGTTAGGATCAACCTCTCTCTGTAGACCATCTCAGGAGAGAGATGCCCACAAAAAACAGGGTGGGACAGGGTAGCCCACTGAAATGAGAACATTAAAGTTTTCTAGTTTACTTATTAGCACATGTGTAATTGGATAGAAGGAGCAGGTTTCAAAAATTTGTCTTACCATAATGACTATAATTTTTTAAAGATTGAAAATGAATCTGACTAGAAAATACCATTAAACTACCAAGTTGCTTAAAATTTAAAGGGTAATTCACATATAATGCTTTTATTTAATAGCCCAATTTACAAAACGTCTAAAATTAATGCAGATCTTTTCAGGACAAAATCAGCCGTAACTGCACCAACTAATTTTTGCTCATTTGAACTGAATTATTAATAAGAGAGAAATATACCATATGTTCCCCAAAGAGCTGGCTACATTTATTTGAAATAAAAGCAGTGTGTTTGGTGGAATAGAAGAGGTTTAAATGCTTCCAGAGAAATGGGTTACTTATATACAGATTTAATAGAGTATAAATCAAGCGACGTAATTAAGGACACAGCTGCTTCGGAACCCAAAGCTGGCAGCTTTGGCTCCTGACATTCCTCCATCACCTGCCAGCCTGCCATCACAATTCCTTGCTCTCATGGACTAATACCAGCTCATCTGAGTCTGCAGTCTGCACTGCAGCCAACGTACAGTGGGTTGAGATTAACCTTGGTCACATTGACTTCATCCATTACATGTAAAAAAAAAAAGCCTTATTAAAAACCTACTATGTGTCTGAAAGTCAGCAAGTCTGTGGACAACTTTCTTTTTCTTTTTTCATATTTTTCTTTTTCCCTCCTCCTTTTCTCTTCCTTTAACCCTTCCTTCCTCTCTCCCTCCCTGTCTCCTTCCCTCCCTCTGTCCCTCCTTGCCTCCCTCTTTCTGCCCTTCCCCCTTTCTGCCTACCTCTCCTCTTTTCCTTCCTTTATTTCTTTTTTTCTCCTTTCACTCATTTAAATTACTCTTCATCCTGCAAACTCAGGAATTCAAGTGCAGGGCTGCTGGCCCTAGCTTTTGTCCTGTGGACAGGTCACTGTCAGGTAGGAGGCTTTGAGCCTGGTGGAGACTTAGAAGATTCTAGTTTCTGCTTCCTTTCACTTTGGGAGACCAAGAGTTTTCATAGTGAGAGCATCTCAAGCAAACTGTTAGGAGGGCTCAAGACAAGCAGTCAGATGAGTAGCCCAGACAGAGTGAGCTCAGGGCAGGCTTTCTGATCTCTAGCGGCTCCCCAACGTTATGCACCAAGCTTTTCTCTTCATGTTGCATTGAAACTCTTGGGTTTGACTTTTGAGATTGCATAGACTTTAGAATACTCACTCCATCCAAGTGTGGTCAGCATGCCAACAGTTCTGAATGCTGTATTTGGTTCCAATTGGATTCCAGGAGTTCGGAATGGGTTTCTGGTTATTGTTACTGCTGTTAATTTTATAAGTACAAATGCTTTTTTTTTTTTTAATGTATCATTAGTGTGTGTGGTCCCAGGTGGAGATCAAAAGACAACTTCATGGAGTTGGTCCTTTCCTTCTACCTCTCTGTGCATTTGGAGGACCATGCTCAGGTCTCCAGGCTTCCCGGGAAAGCTCTTTACCTACTGGGCTTTCTTGTCAGCCTGCATGGAGCCTCTGTGTCTGTTTTTCAGAGCTGTGCAGGCCAGCCATTCTCTGCACTATAGGTCTCCCACAGCCAATGTGTGCTTTACAACCCATGGGTTTCCTCTAAAGCCCTAGTGGATGCCAAGTTGGTTGGCTATACTGTTTTAGGGCCAGTATCCAGTGTGCAACCCCATAGGTAGGACTCAGTCCTCATAGGGAGAAAGAACAAGCTGATGAATGGAAGGACATGATTTCTGAATAGTTGACTCTTGCTGTTGCTCCTGGCTTGCCTCTGCTGAGTTTGGAAATAAAATGTCAAGAGTGTGCAGTTCATGAGGACTCGTCTTTCTGCCACCAGGCCTATGTGCAAATAGCTTATTGGATTCAATGGAAAATGTGTGTGTGTGTGTGTGTGTTTGTATGTGTTTGTGTGTGTGTGTGTTTGTATGTGTGTGTGTATTGTGTCTGTATATGCATGTGCGCACACACATGCATGTGTGTATGTGTATCTGTGTGTTTTGACAGCAGGAGCAGCTGGTCAGAACCCTTCAAAGTCCATGTGAGTTAAATTGCTTTTAGGAGTGAGGGTTTTTTTAATGGAAGCAGTGATTCAACTAGCAGCCTTCAGATGTAAATTGCAGCTGTCTACATAATAGGTGAGGGGCACTTTCATTAATAGCATTTCTTGGACATCAGTGACAGTGGCTTTGGTTTCTTGCTATCTCAGGATCCAGGAACCACGGTTTGGGGTATGCAGGGACATGACAACCTGTAGGAGTCAGTGTGGTCACAGAGAGAACCTCTGCAGAGGTGGGAGGCAGGTAGATTTTCAAAGCTTCCCTCTGGGCCTCATTTGTGTCCTAGGGCAAGTGGTCTCCCCCAGGGTTGAGGACACTGTATCATCTCTTTGCCTTAGGATGCTAGCTTAGGAGAAATTTCAGTTGTACTGGGTAAACATTGTTTCCTCACAGGATGGCTGAGACCATAGTGGAAGGCTGCCTTCTCTTTGCCACATCAGCTCTAGAGTATGGTACCCCGACTATGCTTTGCAAACATGTAGTGATTCCTGTAGCGGATATCCATGGAGCATCAGTAGCTGCAGCTGGCAGGTGTGGGGCAGGACTTTCTTTTTAGGTTAATACTGCCCACATGTTCCTCTAGATTTTGTATTAAAGGTTGAGGATACAAAGGGGACTGGTGGTACAAACCTTTAATCACAGCTGTTTGAGGCTGAGATAGGAGGATTGCAAGTTCAAAGCCAGCCTCAGCAATTTATCAAAATCCTGTCTCAAAATGAAAACGGAAGAAAGGGGATGTAGCTCAGTGGTTGAGTTCTCTGCTAATATGAGCGAGGCTCTGTGTTTAATCCACAGCACTGTAATTGTAAAACAAAATACGACACAGCAAACACAAACAAAAGCAGGGACCTCGGCTTGGTCTGGGTTCTATGTATCATAGGAAGGTGCAGTGGTGGGCTGTGAGAACCCCCATTTCATATCCTGAGGCCAGGACTGAACCAGAGCGTGTGGGAGTAAGCCAACAAAGCAGAGATAGGCTTTAGACTAAGCTGTTGAGGTCTCACAGTGACTCACCTCTGGCTTACTGGGCTGTGTACAGAATTGGGTGGGTACCAAAGCCCCTTCCAGGTTCTTCATGCTGAGGCATTGCTATCAGCCCATATCTTTCAGTACAAACAGGGCAGAAGGGATGACCTTACTATGACACATACCCAAGGCTTTGGCACCCAACGGTGCCTTACTAGTGTCACAGGGCGAGTGCGAGTTGGCCTACATACCAGGGTCGGAGAGGGATGTGCTTTGTACCCCTTTTCAGTGTTCATAGGTTAGCCTAGCCATGTCTGTCTACTCTCTAATCCATAGTCTCTTGGGAAGCCCCATGTCTCCTGTCAGGGCATATAGGACTGAGTGCCTCCATCTCTGACACCATCCCCACAATTCCCAGCGAGGTTAGCCAGTAGCCACTTCCCCTGGAAGCTCGTGTCAGCAACCTGGGAAATGTAGGCTTCAATCTGCCTACATTTGCTGGTGTATGGGGCTCACTGGGAGCCTCCTTTCTTGACTCTATACCCAACAGGGTGTGGAAAGAACAGGGTGTGGTGTGAGCAGATAAGTGAAGTGTGGTTTTGGAGGGGTGGGGTGAGGGGAGAGAGAGAGAGAGAGAGAGAGAGAGAGAGAGAGAGAGAGAGAGAGAGAGAAACACACACACACACACACACACACACACACACACACGCACGCACGTCACTCAGTCCCACTCAGAGATGAGCAACTGCAGCGCCACCTGGAGGCCAGCTTCCACGGTTCTGTTTCCTCTGTCATCTGCCCTCCAAGACCCAAAGTAGACAGCCAGCCCACATGGACCTGGACAATGGCAAGGAGTGAGCTATTAGCCACTCTCAGCTACTCCAGAACCTCATCAGAGTGTTTAAACCTCTAGACAGAGCTACAGTTTAAATAGTTAATGATCATTTAACTGCCCAAAGGAGAAGAGGAAGCAGTGGGTTCCAAATGCAACCTCTCCTTTGACCCATGAACTTTGATCTCACCCCAAAGGTCAGCCAGCAGCCCTCATCCTGCAGCCTGCTTGGTACTTCATGCTTAATAACCCAATTAATGTCTCTTTTTATAGCCTTATGGTTTAAGGGTCTGTGGAGGAAGAGGGTGGGACGCCTGGGCTGCAGCCTGTGGTTATGGCCCCGTGGTTCTAATGCACGAATTAAATATCTGTCTCTTCTAAAAGTCAGTGTGTGATTTATTGGAGAATTGGTGCAAACAGCCCTTGGGGGGTTGTGCGCCAAATCTGGTTTAAAAGAGTGGCTGCTGGCTATGAGTTTTTGATTTCCTCTATCCTATTAAATGTCATTAGCCCCTTTTCATGTAAAATAAATGTTTGAATCCAGCTCATGAAGGGCATATTTATTCACCTCTTTCCCTTTGCTGCATGCCGACATTATTTCTCTGTTGATTCTCTGCTCTGGGAGAAGAGAAACTAAAGCCTCCCTGGGAGGCACACAGCTGGGATTCAGACAATGTGGCAGTCCCCACACTCGCTCCCTGGCCCCCTTGCCCAGAAGCTGTGGTTGTGAATTTCACTCCTAGTAATTCATCTGTAACTCCAGGACAGGAAGGACGCTGCTGTTATTTTATTTGTGATTTGCTGTTATTTATTTGGGGAAGTCGCCTTTTCCTGGAAGGGGGCCAGTATGCAGAAAAACATAAAGGGGGTGGGTACAATCTATCGGATAAGCTGGCAGGAAGAAAGCCACCGTCACCAGGAGGCATGCATGTCGTCATAAATCAGACCCTTATTAAAACATGCCATCTAAATCTGCAGTGTGAGGGCTTGGACTTTAACTTCTCGTTGGCTGCCTAACCCTCTCCTGACCTTTTAATGTTGAGAAGAAACCACAGAAGCCCCTTCATTTCAGAGGCTATTGTGGGCATGGGGGTGTAGACTCATCTTTGACACATGCAATAAAGAGAGAGTTTGCAAAATGGTGCCTACCATGTCAGGGATTGCCCTGTAGGTAGTGGAGTCCCTCTACCTTGGAGTAATCAAGTTGCCCTCACGGAGGATATTGGATGCATCTGAGACATGAATTTGTGTAAGGGAACTGGTGTTAGCTGAGATGGAAGTTAAATCTCCTGTTCTAAGTGCCTAGGACCCAAATAATTTTCATTCATAAAATGAAGACGCTCCCATGAGCATGCTTCCCCCAAAGGGATCATGAGAAGGTGACAGGGCTGGTCACCTCTCCTAACCCAGCTGCCAGCATCTCAAGTGGTCACACAGGCTTGCTTTAGAGAATCTGTCAGTAGGCAACTGTGAAACTGTCCAGCCTCCGCTGCGCACACTGCCCTTTCTATTCCCCCTCCCCCAGCTGCTTCCCCTTTCTTCTCCTTTCTTTCAAAGTCACAGTGCTTGCACATAGAAGAGCAGGACTGGAAGGAAACCAGTGCTTGTCCTGTCTTCTCACCAGTCTAGCCTGCAGGGGAAGCTGTTGTCTACAGTGGTGCTTAGCAAGTGCAGGCCAAATAAAGGAGCCCTGGTGTGTGCACAGAGAGGGATGCAGTTAGGGTGGGTGAGGTGACGGGTCCTGAGTCAGGCCCTTTAATATCTTTATTATCATTCAGACCCAAAGAAACAACGCAAGCTACATGGAGTCCCCAGGGTAGTGGTTTGAGTGACCTCACATGTGTGGCTGTGGCTGGGAATAAGAAGCAGCTGCTGAGGGCAGTGGGGCACCAGCTCCCGTTCATCCCATCGGGATGAACATTAGTGGATTTTCTCACTGTTGTGACAAGTGTCTGGCAAAAGCAACCTGGAAGGAAGGAAGGAAGGAAGGAAATAGAGAGGGAGGGAGGAAGGAAAGAAAGGAAGGAAGGAAGGAAGGAAATAGGGAGGGAGGAAAGAAAGAAGAAAAGAAAGGAGGAGGAAAGGAGGAGGGAGGGATCAAGGAGGAAAGAGGGAAGAAGGGAAGGAAGGTATATTCTCTTATGGTAGGACAGGAGCTTGAGGACGGCAGCTCACCCTGCATCCACAGTCTGGAAGCAGAGAGTGGCTCATTCTGTCTCTGCTGATGAATTGGTCCAGCAGTTAGGATGGGTCCTCCCATCTCTGTTAATCTAGAAACTTCCTCAAAGGCATGCCTAGGTGACCGTGGATCCTGTCATGTTGACAGCCATAGTAATCATCGTAGCTACCTTGAGGTCACTTCACCACCTCATCCCTTGGCTCTCTCCCTGTAGGACCTATGTCACTAGGCTCTTCAGAGGAAGGACCTGTGGGCCAGTTGAGGCTCTAGACCTCCAGTGACCATCCACTGGGAGGAGCTTACTCTGGCTTTCCAGATGAACCTGGTCAGATGTCTGTGTTGGTGTGGCTGATCATGCAGCTCCTGGACCTGTTGTGGCCTCTCAGTTCCATCTCCTTTCCCACATGCTGAGATCCCAGGAGGTACCCTGTACTGAATTCAGCATGCCCCAGAAACACTAATGGATGATCTCCAGGAGGAGCCCAAGGAGATTGTCCTGTGTCTGAGGCTAGGAAAGGTGGCAGCAGCTGTGACCATCTGGAGCCCGAGTGCATGCCTGTGTTTAAGAAAGCCCACAGCAATTTGTGCAGGTGTGACATTAAACATAAAATGAAGCGAGGACTCACAGCACAAAATAAAAATCAGTTGGGATTTCTGATAAGCAGAGCAGGTACAAAGACTAGGTAGACAGACAGTGGAAGGCTGTCTACTAAGACAGAGCTTCTTGCTCCAGAGAGAGCAAGCTGGGCAGACAAACTTTTCCAAGCATAGACATATACCAGATGCCCAGGATACCCTGAGGAGCAGCCTGTACTTATACAATACAGCACTTATAAAGCTCATAGCAGAGCAGGTCAGAAATCCAGACCTGAATCTCCAGTCATGGGGGCACACATCTGTATTTCCAGTACTCCAAGCTTGAAATAGGAGGATTTAAATTTTAAGGCCAGCCTGGGCTACATAGTGAGACCATGTCTCAGTAAACAAAATGGGGAGAGAAGGTGCTGGGTAAATGGCTTAGCAGTTAAGAGTGTTTGCCACTCTGAGGAAGAACCCAAGTTCTGTTTCTAGCACCATGTTGGATGGTTCACAACTGCCTGAAACTCCAGCCCCATGAGATTCAGCACCCTCTTCTGAACTCCAGGGGCACTACACTGTCATGTACAAATCTACACATAGGGAAACTCCACTTGAACTTGGCCCTGATAATAACAGGTAGTTGTGACCTGCTGAGAAGCAACACTTTCTAGTTGTTAAGACTGAAACACAGATGTTCCAGGGATGTGAGTTGAGAATTACCATTTATATCTACCATCTTGAAAAATATGGATTTGTGATGACACAGAGGGAGAGGATGCCTGTCCTAGGCAGTAGCCCCCAGCGGGTACAAGAGTGGACATAACTGGGAAATACTGAGATGTGAGAAACACCAGGATCTGTAAACAAATAGGTATACAATCTATGGGGATGGAGGACTGGGGCTTCACCCTGGTTGTGGTGTCTGTGAGTAGCTGGGCATGCTGGGAAGTGGACCCAGAACAAGGCTGAAAAGGGGAGATATGCTGCTGAGGTTTGGATATGCCCACATACCATCCACTTGGTCCATGTATCAAGTGTGGGTAAAGATGAAGTTACAGAGGTTAAGAATGGAGCTAGATCCACTACAGAGAGCACTGGGGCCCTGCTGCAGCTGAGACAGAAATGTGGGAGGCAGGGGTAGGAGGAGAAAGAACAACAAAGAAAAAGAAGGGAGAGAGAGAAGGAGGAAGGGGGACGGATAAGGGAGAGAAGAGAAAGGGGGCCAGATGGAGATAAGGTGAGAAAAGGAGAGAATTACAAACCAGGCTGACCAGTTATGGGCCAGAGTAACAGTCTGGTCCTCCCTGCACCCTCTGCTGGGCTCCAGACCTCGAGGACAGCATCCAGGCATCTTTGGACATCCTGGGTTTTTCTGGGCCCGGGTCACCTCTTTAATATTATTTAAATCTGAGACTTTGAATTGAGCCTTATTAAATGCCTCCTTGACCACATGATACTTGGACTGGGACTCGGGGAAGGGGGAGGGGCAGATAAATGACTATTGTGAGTTCCACATTTTAGCCAGGTTTGCAGAGGACAGTCATTACAGATCTCACAGTGTTTGAAAATATTGCTTAAATCTCCTCTCCACGTGCTGTCTGCAACAGAAAACAAAGAGACAAAAGGCCCTTTTGGTAAGCAGCCTGGGATTCAGATCGCCTGATGAATGGCCTTTCTCCTGGACCCAATGCATTTGTGAGAAGTAAATTATATGTCATTTCAAACCCCAAAAGGACTGCCTCGCCATGTTTATTGGGATAAATTAAATCTTCTAAGAAGGGTAAATAGAAGGCCCTGGTAATTATTTGCCTCTGTATAATTTAGGCTGAAAAGGGTATCGCCAAGAGAAAGATGGGACGGCACCACCTCTGGCATCTCATTGTGCCACCACAGAGAAGGCTCAATAGGGAGATTTAATGTGATACTGATCTACATGTATCCATCTTATCAGGTCTGGGTGGGCAGCTCTACTCTTCAAAGCTGTTTTCAAACTATGCTTTTGAGTTGCAAATTTCAACCAAAAATTCCTCTTGAGTTACTGTTTAAGGCTTTTTCCTTTTATTGTTTTATTGGGGCTTCCTGGCAGACAAGCTACCCACTCTCTGATCAGATGGACTTCCTGTTCTTTGAGACAACAAGATGGACTCTCCTATATACTCTCTTCAGTATCACCTGCCCCCCCAGCATGTCCATCCATACCTGCATGTATTTATCTGTCCATCTTCCCTCCCATCTGATTATCCACATAGCTAACTATTAGTTCCCCACCTTATCCATATATCATCCATCCATCCATCCATCCATCCATCCATCCATCCATTCATCCATCCATCCATCTGTTCACCAGCCACCAACACCTACTGAGAGACTCTGTTGTTTGCTGGCTCCCTAGAAGGTAGCCCATCATCCCTATAGAGTGTCTAAGATGCCTTGAAGTAAGGACAAAGCTAGATTCATTGAGAACTGAAGTTTTTTTTGAGGAGAGAATTTTCAATGTGGGAGAAATGGGATGCTAGGTTAGGATCAGACAAGAATTGTGATATAACTATCCAGGGTTGGTAGCAGCAGTAAAGAAAAGATTTTTGAGATGAGGGGTTTGAGGTGCCTTCAGGTACATACTCCCTGAAGTTTGACTCTGGGAGAAATTCTTTTAATGATCAATCAAACTACTTACCTGGGCAGCAAACAAAACCACACCAGGTTGATGAAAACCGTAGGAAACACAGGTCCTGTTCACGTGGCATATGTGATTTTGATTCTCAGTGTGGAGTGGATTGATTTTATTCACTCTCTGGGGCATCTGGCACCACCATGTCTGCTGCAGAACTATGCCATGTGCCCCTGTGTCGGTGTTTACACAGAGGCGAGGGGTTGAGTGTTAAGAAGGCCATTGCAAAGGAAGGTGCATAAGACCTAGATCTAGCAAGGCACCTTGATGTCTCAGGTAGAAGGCTCAGGGGAGCCTCCTTAAAGGAGGCAGCACCTGATGTCTGAGGTAGAAGGCTAGAAGGGAGCATACCCAAGCAAGGCCTTGTGAGTTTGGCTATGTGGAATCAGGTAGGCAGCTTTGTTGAAATTGAACCTCACTGTCTTGTCCTTGAGACTTTAACATATATCCCTGCCAATGGTTGATGGTAACTCAGCTCACTTCCCTTCTGTATCTTGTAAGGGTAAACATGAGGGCTTCCCTGTGTCTTCCCCTCTGTGGTTGTGCGCTGGACCAGGAGGCAGAAGAGAGGGGAAGGAACTGGTGATAGCCAAATTTCACAGTCACCAGCTTTAGCATCCCAGCCTAGAAACAACTCCCTGGTGTCTGGTGCAGTATGTCATCTATAGTAAGAGGGGCTAGCGGGTGTCCAGGCTCAAGTTTCACCGGCCAAGCCCTGATAACATCTGGCTCCTGGATCTCAGGGCAGTGACCTCTTAGGCTCCCTGGTGCCTGGGAGTCTGCAGGGAAAGTTGTGCCTGCTGAGCTGATCAACATCCCTTGGCTGATTCTCAGCTTCCTGCCCTTCCCACTCTACTGTCTCCTTCACCCAAGCTTCCTGTAACGTCCTTCCCCAAGCTCTGCCTTGTTCAACTCTGAAGGAAACTCTCATATAGCATCTTCACCCTACACCCTTCAGGCTGAAAGCACTAACCTATAATCATCACCCCTGCCCTGTGCCTTGTATTCCCCACCTCCATGTACAGTTTTCAGCCCTCATGTTTACCCTTAACTGTGGCTGGCTTGATTATTTATTAATGCATGTTAGTAAATTCTGAAAGTAGGATGGGATGTGGCCCCACATGCACAGCAGTTTAGCTTTAGGAGTTGATTTCATACTCTGTGAACAGCAATAGCCTCATTTAATAGAGGAGAGAATGAGCCTGAGGTTTGGTCCCTTCTGAAGGACAGGGGCAGGAGGTAGGGACATCATTGAGAGGCCTTGGGATTACTGGGTAGGGATGGACTGCCTCTGGCTACAGTGTACCCTGAAAAGATTGCACCTTTCTTCATTCAGTCTACGAATCCTCTTCCGTGGATTACACTACTGCCTGGTTCTTCCGGGGGTCAAGCCAGCATGTCATTTCATACAGAGGCCACATGGATTAGAAACATGACCAAGTTAGATGGAACAGGGTTTCTCTTCCCTTCCCTCCCCTCCCCTCCTGGCCTGGCTAGTTTTATATCAGCTTTACACAAACTTGAGTCATCATAGAGAGGAGGGAGCCTCAATTGAGAAAATGCCTCTATAAGATCAGGCTGCAGGCCAGCCTGTAGGGCATTTTCTAAATTAGTAATTGATGTGAAAGGGCCCATCCCATTGTGGGTGGTGCCATCTCTGGGCTTGTGTTCCTGAGTTCTATAAGAAAAAAGGCTGAGCAAGCCAGTAAGCAGCACTCCTCCATGGCCTCTGCATCATCTCCTGCCTCCAGATTCCTGCCTTAAGTTTCCCTCATGATTTTCTTTAATGATGAACAGTAATGTAGAAGTATAAGCTTGATTTTTGGTCATGGTCCTTTGTTGCAGCAATCGAAACCCAACCCCTCTGTTGTGGATGGGCCTGGTGCTGTTCATGTGAACCAATCCCCTAATGAATAAAGGAGCCAGTATGTGAGTTGGCAGGAAGTCTGGGTTGGACAGTGGAGAGAGGAAGCAGGAGATAGTTACTCCTTTTTTGAACTAGGACAGCAGAGGGGTAAGATGCCACTGCTAGAGTTCCCTAGTATCGTGGAGGATCAGCAAGGATCCAACACCAGAGGGGTCAGATTTTAGCAAGGCTACCAAGATTAGGTTTTAGTTGCCCCAGAGACTGAGTTACCATTGTTTGTGAACTAAGTTTGTGTTGCGTTTTCCTTCATGTGGCAGTGTGTCTGGGTTCAAGAGAGAAAGGTATGGCGACAAAGCATGGGCTTGCCAGATGTGCACCACAAAGGACATGGGGGATTTGAAGCATGGGGTTGGCGTGGTAGTGACTGGCCACTGGGAACCTAGCAAGCTGGGTGGAGATGTTTCAGGAGCTCCAGGCCAGTGAATCTCCACGAATCTCCAGTGCATGGCTGGCCAGGCTGCCGGGACAGAGATTTAGAGGCATAAACACAGGAACGTGCCGGTTCTACCCTTTTAAATATTTCACTCAACACCTCTCCTCCCCTCTCTTCTCCCTGCTCCTTTCACTCCCCCCCCCCCTTTAAAAAAAGTGACCTGCCTTGACTGCCCTGGACAACATCCCTCCCTTGATTCAGTTCAGACTGGAAGATGAGCCACTTAGGGAAGTCGCATCCCTTGTGTCATGGGTTTGCTTTGTAGCATAGGCTAGCTCTTGAACTCAAGATTCTCTAGTTTCTTGCAAATGCTGGGACTCCAAGGATGTGTCACAATGCTGGCTGCCGATGTCTTCCATTCTTGCAGAGCAAGCGCCCTGCCCGTGTTTCCTTCATGTTACTCATTCTCTTGGTTAGCTGCCTCTACCCTGGGCTCTCACTGGCCACTCTCCCACACTGGTCCCCTGAGGCCTGTCTGTGACATTGGGCCCTTCTCTGGTTTGACACTCAATCTGTTCTTGTTGGACATATCCATCCGTTCCTGACTCTCATCTCTTTTGTTGTGTGTGCTCCCTCAGAGACCATTTCTTTTGCCTTCAAGGATGCTCCTGGACTTGGTGGCTGTTTCTGCCCATGTCCCTCATGAACACACTGGCTCTCAAAATCTGGTCCCCAGTATCAGCACTGAGTATGTGTTAGAGCTTCGAATTTAGAGTGTTTCCCAGTTCTGCCAAATCAGAAGACTCTGGAGCTGGGTAGAACTTTCTGTGGGACCTCAGAGAGGCTGCTCTGTGTTGATCTGGGGGTAGACATAGCTTTCTTAATCCTCTATAAGCAAATGATACCTTCATGTCTCTTTGGCTTGGATCCTGCTTCCTAGTGCCAGAGATCCTGGGAAAGCTGTGTGTTGCCTAAGAATGATGGTGGGGGACAGGGCACACAGAGAAACATGCTCAGCCAATGGGAGTCCGAGGCCTTGGAGGTTAAGTGATCCAGAGGGCTGGGGACAGTATCTAATCCAGAAGGACACAGCAGGTAGGAAGACCCCTCACAAATAGGAGCAAACACAAGACTTGGGGGAAATGCAGATGTTGACTTTGGGTACCATTCTTCTAAAAAAAATCTAGCAGGGTCTGGCCATCCACCCCTTTAACACACTAAGACCCTGACCAGGTTCTAATTGTCACTGCTTGAGCCTATTGACAAGCCCGGTGGATCAAGCCTGCTCTGTATCCCAGGCCCCACAGGCCACTTCAAAAGGCTAAAGCTGCTGGGAGTGAAGGCTTGTTTGGGCTTCCTTGGGAAAGCTGCTTCCCAACAGGTCTGAGCTGCATGGCTACAGGATTAGGCATGGGTCACAGCCAGGGTCACAGGACAAAGATCAAATATCAGGGCTTGGAGCCAGGGCTGGGCCCATGACACAAGGAGTGTCACTTCCCTAAGTGGCTCATCTTCCAGTCTGAGCTGAATCAAGGGAGGGCTGCTGTCCGGGACAGTCAAGGCAGGTCAGGAGGCCAACCCTGGCTTGGAAGGACCTCCTGTTATCTCTATCGCTCCAGGATCTGCTGTTACCTTGTCCAGAAGAGGCAACCCCAACAACACAGGAGTCCAGAGGCTTTGAAAGAAAAGCCCCATGGGTAATTCTGGTTCCATCACAGTGGTCAGTTCCTTCAAGGTCCACCTTGCCCTTCAACCTTGATTCTTGTGTCAAAGGAAGAAGAACTGTGTGTAGTTTAAAAATTGATTTGAAATTAATTTTGTTTCCAATTGATGTGAGTGTGTGCATGTGTGTGTGTTACATTTGCGTGCAAGTGCAGGTCAGACATTGATATTACGTGTTTTGTATTATCTTGTCCCACCTTATCTTTTGATATAGCATCTCTCAGTGAACTTGACTCTCACCATTAGCTAGAGGCTGGCCAGGGAGCATCATGAATCCTTCTGTCTCTGACCCCTATCTTCTGTGTGAAGTTAGAATAGCTAGCCACCACACTTGGATTTTTTTACATTGGGTACTAGGGATCCAAATGCAAGTCCTCACACTTGGGCTGCTGGCACCTTACTGATTAATTCATCTCCCCAGTCCAAATTAGCGAGTTAAAGAATGAACAATTTAATGGCATTTAGTATACCAAGATGTTCTACAACCATGATTTCTACCAGCACCAAAACATGCTCATTATACCCCACTAAAACAGTACCACTTTTCCCTGTCTTTCCCCAGGCCCCTCACAGCTTCCAGTCCTCTGTCTCCTTTCCTAGATTTCTTTATCCTAGGTGCAGATAGCCTCTAGAGGGAAAGGGGGAAGGGGCAGGGGGAGAGAGAGGGGATGAGGGGGGAGGGGCACAGGGAGGGGCAGGTGGAGGGGGAGGGGGAGAGGGAGAGGGATCTAAAGGTTTATGTCTGACCTCTTTCCTTTAGCAGTACTGCCAAGGTCCATCCAGGCTGCAGCATATGTTGTAACTTTATTCCTTTTTTATGGCCAAATAACCACATTTTGTTCATCTGCTCATCTGCTGAAGGACCCTGTGTTGTGTCCACCCTGGGAAATACCATTTGTTATGGTTGTTGTTACTGTGCGTGTCTGTGTGTTTGGAGGAGGGACCTACATGCGCAAGCCTGAGTGAGGCAGTAAGAGAACAGCCCTGTAGAGCTGTTGTCCTCCTCAACCTCTGTTTAGATTCCAGAGATCACACCCTTGCTGTCAGGCTTGCTTGCAAGTGTTTTACCCACCGAGTGGAGCCGTCCATCTCAAACGGACAGCCTGGGAAATATGTTTCTATCACTGTACCCTAGATAAGGAAATTTGGCATTCTTTCCCAAGGTCACCCAGCTGGTAAGTGGCAGAACTGAGCAAGAAAAGGAGTCTTTGAAATCTCTGCTCTCACCTTCGGATAGAATTGAGGACTGGGAAGAGGGGGGGGGATTCTTCCCATGCAGGAGTGTCTTTGCTGATCTGTGTTTTAAACACCACTTTTTATGTAGAAAGTGAGAACACTACTCCCCACCCCCAAGAAACACAAACTGTCTCCACTGCTGGGACATTGCTCCTTCGGAAAAGTCACTGTTGCTAAGTTCCAAATGACCTGCCTGCCGTACAGCAAGCTTGTTTCAGGTTCAGTTTGATGAAACCCGGCACACACAGACATGTGTCCGACCACCTGCACAGCTGTGGGAGAGGCTTCCATCACCTGCCTAGCTGTCTCTCTTCATCATCTCTGTGCAGCACCCCCTACTTGTACCTGGCCTCTCTCAGCAGCATGACCCGAAGTGTATCTGGATTTCAGCCATCAGATTCATCCTTCTTAGCTGAGGAAGGCTTCCTGCTTGAACACAGCCAACTAGCTTATTGTTCATCGCCACATTCATGGCTAAAGCTGTGGTGTGTGCCCATGTGCGGGTTTATTTTTCTGGTCTAAAAGCATTTATGTTTCATCTTATTTCTGCTTGCAGAGGCAGCTTTCTGAGGCTGGCTCATCCTGGAATTCAAATGAGACTGTCCGTGGCCACTAAAATGAGATTCCTGGATCTGCCCTTCCAGGACAGAAGGCCTGTGCTTTGTTTGTGCCATAAGCCTCAACTGTCCCCACGGGGTTTTGAGGCTCAGAAGGTGGCCCTCAGGCATCCTGGAGCTTGGGAGAAATTTTACACTCTAAAAGCTCCCATGTGAACATTTTGAGGGTCATGGACACATAGATCAAGCTGGTCCCCTCTGACAGACTAGATCCAAGGTAATCAAACTTCTAGGCCCAGGGCGCTATCTGCCCATTATCAGAACCTCACAAAGGTGAGAAGCTGTGATGCCCTGGCTACTTAGTAGGGAAAAGGGAAATAAGCTAGGGAAATGTTCAGGCAAATGTCTGTGTGTTTGGAAACAGGGCCTTTCTCTGCCAGACATTTCGGGCGGAGTGATTTGCATGGCCATCTGATAGCAGCCCCCAGCCAGGCCCAACAGATAAAGCCCATCTGGACCCTTTGAATGGAGCACAAACAAACACCTCTTTTAGTTTCTAAAGGCCATTTGCATAAAACCCTGTAGGATTTCATGGGGGAGGTGGGTACAGACTTGGGACATGGAATAGGAAGTTTGCATGTCTCTGGAAAGCAGAACTAAGTGGTTCAGGTTGACCCTTATTGCTTTCTTATAATTTGCAAAGAGCACAGGGGAGTTGGGGAGGGTCCCTGGGCCTCATTCAAGGTCATCTTCTGATTTCTCACTTGATCCCCTTGGATCTCAGTGTTCTCCTCTATCAAATAAGTGTGAGAGAATGAAGGATGGGGATGCTTCTGAGAATAGGAAAGGCTAACCAGGAGGGAAGAGAAGGCAAGAGAAACCAGGGAGTCTTCAGTCTTACCTTGCAGGGAGCCTGAGGCTGTAGCACCTGAGCAGGATAGCATGTGCCAAGCAGTAGGCCTCCTCCCTTCTGTACATAGGCTCCATCAGGTGATTTCCTTCCCCTGTTCTTAAGACTGCAAAAAGTAATGCCTAAGAGGAAGCCTAGATGGGAATGAATGATCAGGATACCCCAGACACTCAAGATTTTCATGCTTTCTTCCTTTTCCTAATTAACTGTCACCAAAATAGTCTCAGAACCTTGACACCTGCCTTGTAATGGGAAATCCGTTCTAGCTGTGTCTCCAGAGAAAAAGGACGGATTGTAGAGACCAATCTAACCAGACCTCAACTCTGCCACTCCTTCTGTTTCTAGTCCTTGCTTTGATGGGACAAGGAAGCCCCTCTGTCCTCTCAGAATGGGGCAGTCCCTGGCCTGCCAGTCATTGACTTCTCAGTCCTGAGTCAGAAATGCAAAACCTGTGTCGAGATAGCTTGGAGAAAAGTGAGACGGAAAGGAGAGAGAGGAAGATGGGAGGACAGGGAAGAGAGGCCCTGCTCCAAACAGGCCGCAATACGTCCAGGCTCCTGCCTCAACCACAGTCAGCAGCATCGTGATTGGGTTCCTGTCCCAGACAGACATCATCCTGTCTAACCTTTGGTCTCTGATCCAGGTAGGATCCTTCTTACTCATCTCCTCTGTCCTCTAATGTTAGGAAATCACAGTGGGTTTTTATCATGGTGTGTGCTTATCCATGAGGCCCTTCAGGCCCAACATGTGGACACATATGAGCTTCTGTATACTGCCATCCCTACCCAATGTAAGGTCTCATTGACATAATGGAAGACTCCATGGCTGTAGTCTGCTTCTTCGCAGTGGGTATGATGGTTGATATCACATGTGAAGCAAGGAAGACTTAGAGTCAGAGATCAGCATCAGAAGGACCAGTGTATTGGCTATAAGGATCAGTCAGAGAAGGACCAGTCTATCTGGGATCCTAAGGTTCTCAGGTGAGGGAATCATATTCCAGATGGCTGGCACAGGTACTCCAGGCAGCCCTGTTCATAGTTCTAGGCCTTGCAAGAGCAGCTGTTTCTTCAGTAGATAGTCTTGAACTCAGATGCACAGAGAACAGTTGTCTTTTGCTGATGCTCAGATGGTTACAGGTCCTGTACATCAACCATTCATCAATTAGTGCCCCAAAAGAACAATGGTATCATTCCTGTAGAGTGATGTTAGGAAGGTGGGTTCTCTCAGACAGCATCAATACATCAAGCCTCATGGATGCTTTGAAGAACAGTTTGGCCAAAACAGGAACTTTATAAGTGCACAAACCTTATTGCCCTGCATGTGAGTCTTAGAACCTTCTAGAAAATCATTACACACAACCACCCATCATGCATTCAAACAAATGAGACTTCTTGGGTACCTGCTGAATGCCAGGAATGGAGATACTCTGAGTTTTCCAATAGAGCCACATCTTCATTCTTGTGGAATGTATATTCTGATAACAAATTAACGTTAAATGATAATAGAAATAAAATGAAAAGTGAAAAACAATCTTAAAGAACAAGTGAGGAGTCCAGGTTACTCATTCTTTCAAGCCCTGGTATGTGCTGAACTTTTGTGCTAAGTGGCCTAGTAGATTAAGCTACACCAGTGTACATGATTCCTCCCCTCTCTCCCCCTTTGCCTTTCTTTCTCTTCTTCCTTCAACTCCTCTTCCATTCCTCCTTCCTTCCACTTCCTTTCTTTTCTATTTATTTTTATTTGTTTTCTTATTTATTTATTTATTTACTTATTTATTTATTTGCTTGCTTGCTTGCTTATTTGTTTGTTGTTGTTTCTGATTGTTTTGAGACAGGGTTTTATGTATCTCAAGCTGCCTTAGATTTGGTCTGTAGTCAGTCTTAAACTCCTGTCATTTCTGCTTCTACCACCCAAGTGCAGTGGCCACAGCTGTGTGCTGCTGTACCCAGGTTACTGATGTTGCCTGTTGCTATTTGTACTTCTGAATCAGGGACTCACTCTGTAGCTGAGGCTGCTCTTGATTTTGAAGTAATCCTCCTGCCTCCATTTCCTGAGATTGTAGATTCAGGCCACCGTGCCTGACTCAAAGTCTCCACTCATGCTCAGCAGAAGGGTTTATGAGATTAACAATACCATTTTGATGCTACCGTGAAGTATGTAAAAAATCTCAGGTGTGATTCTGAAGGAGAATACATGTTTATTTTCTTTTCCTATGCAAAATGAAAGTTTAAAAACAAGAAATTGGTCCTTGCAAGAATAGTAGAGGCCATTGCAGATACAAGAAAGCACCTCAGGGGAAGGAGCTGAGTGGGGTTGGGAGGTTGGGAGTCACTCTGTCTGTGCCTCTCCTGGAAAAGCCTCCAGGACTCAGTTTCCCATCTGTGAAATTAGGTCAGACTCTGTAGGATGTAGATGTCCTAGACCCATGGCTTTCTGTTAGTGTGGCCTCCAGGAAAAACCTGCTTCCAGGAGTGGGGGATGGCGAACTACTCAGTGAGAGAGACAGCCAGTGGGGAGCAGGGGGCAGATGGCTGATGTGATGGGAGAGTTTCTGGTAGATGAGTTCTTGGTTTTTATCCTTTGGAAAGGACCATGTTCCTTGGAGACCTTTGGGGCAGACATGTTGTAGGTGCTCTTGGGTGCATCGTTGCGTGGGCACTCGCCCTCTCTTCCAGCCAGACCCTCAGCACTGCTGTCCTTATAAAGAAACAGTTCTGACAGCCACAAGGCATACGAGGCCTCCTTCCCCCGGTCTTCTTTTCCTTTAAGAATTCTTATTGCAATTGGTTGTGCTCTTTGGGCACAATTAATTAAGTCAATGGCCCGCTCATAAATTTAAAAACACATTCCCCCCATGTGACATCTTTAAATCTCTGAATCCCAGCTGGGAAACTGAGAGGCGTGAAATATACAGCCATCACGTCACAGCTCCGGAGATGGAGGTCCTAGGGCCATAAGTCTGTGATAAATGTCACCCAGCTATAGGCTCAATGTGGTTATATCCTGGGGTAGCAGGGAAGCCAGAGTAGAGGGGACATAGCCACTGAACTATCCTGTTATAAGCCAAGCAACTCCTGTGAGGCAGAGGCAGAGGCAGAGGCAGAGGCAGAGGCAGAGGCAGAGGCAGAGGCAGAGGCAGAGGCAGAGGCAGAGGCAGAGGCAGAGACAAAAATGTAGGACAAGGACAAGACTTTATAGAAAGTTCATATAATAATACCCTTTCCTCTATCTGGGGCTTCAGAAAGAAATTCCATGATAGGGGGAGTTTCACTTGTTCCTGAGCAAGGAGAGGAGACAAGTGTTGGCCGGTGAGTCTATCTTTCCTGCCAGAGGCTAGACTGCCTAACTCCCTTTGCAAATACATTATTCCTGAGGACCAGGGATGTGATAAGGACCAGCCTCAGCCCTCAGGCAGTTAGAAGTTTAAAAGGGCAGCTGACACACAGAGGGCAGACAGGATAAGGTGATCTCAGGACTGTCATTACTGGAAGCATCCATGGGCTCCGGATGCTGCATCAAAGTCTTCAGGGATGGCACTCTGAGGGATGCTGGGACAACAGATGGGGTTCTTAGGAGTTCCTCGAGGCAGAGGTAGATGGAAAGCAGGCTTGGAAGAAGGGAAGAGGAGGCGGGGGCGAAGTGGCATGGAGCATCGGAGGATGCTCCCTGGGATCTGGTTTGGAGGAGGCTGGGACGAAGGTGAGGATTAGTCAGTGGAGACTTCTGCCTGGCACCTGGTGGCCAACACAGTGGCAGATGTCATCTCTGTGAGCCAGGATGAGGGAGGGGTAGGACCGAGGAGCCCAGGGCAGTGCAGCAGCTCTGGGGGACAGCAGGTGTCCTTTGCTGTGTTTTATAAATTCTCCATAAATTCTATTTGAAATGACGTTATGTGACGTTTCTCCGTCCTCTTGGGTTGGTTTCGACTTTCAGTTCATTTCTTGCTCATTGACTCTTGGTTCATACTCCCAGCCCATGGAGAATTGTATTTCAGAAAATCTTACTTGCCTGCCAAGTGGCTGGATTTAGAACTAACAAAGGAGAGCTCATGGCTATGACACAATCACTGATAACAGCGCAGAGCTTCTCTCTCTTGGTCTCTACCTAGTGGGCAGACTCCATGTTCCCACATGGTGGTGGGCACACCAAGGCCTTGAACTCCCTCCAAATCCCCATAGACAGCTGAGAGGCTCTGGGGGGACAGCAACACCGCACTTACTCCTTAAAAGATTCCTTAAAAGAGGGCCAAGATTCTCATCACACCGAGGCTGGGGGTTCAAGGGATCCCAGATCACCCATGAGAAGATGTAATACCACTGACACCAGCAATGGCGTCCTTCTGCTCTCTGTGACATCCTGCAATGGGAGGGTTCTACTTAGTCCAGCAGGAAAGCCCAGAAATGTCCTGTGCTGCCCGTCAGGAGTCCCTGCTTATACATGGGCTCCTGCAGAGAAGAAAGCCACCCTCATCTCTGGTGCTTTGGGGCCAGAAAATACCCACTGGCTCCTGCCCAGTTGGAAGCAGAAAGGTCTAGTCAGCCATGAGCTCCTAATAGTCTTCTTTTTAGTTATTATTACTGTGGGTATATTGACTGCAGACACACTTGTGCTGTATAAGGCACATACTGTACCCACTGAGTCTTCTGACTGACCCTTGAACTCTTTATTTTTGTACACTCTGTATAAAGCCTGGACCGAGGTGCCAGATGTAAATGATTTATCAAAACTGTGACTTTTTAAGCATTTTTAAGTAGTGGAATTTTAAGATACCTCAAAGCCTATCTACATTGACTGACAGACATACAGATACCATGGCTATAAAGTATGCTGTGGGCTGACAGCAGGTGACAAGAGAGGAGCCTTGTTACTATTCCTGTCTTCAGTTTCCCCATGTGCTGCCTTGTCCTTCCCCCTCCTCCATACATTGCTTCAGACCGTCTGTGAGTACTCGCTAAACATCCACAGCTTTTGAAAATATTCTCACATCTATTTCAGCTTATGCTCTGTTCTCAGCATTAAAATAAACCCTGGCACCTCATTACGCACTGTATGAAGCAGAACCACCTTTCATTTTTAAAACTGTCTCCTTCAAGCTCCAAAGGCTGCTTCCCAGCTTTTTGCAAAGAGTCACGTGATTCCTTAGGGAAATTGCATGTTCTAGAGGCTTGGGTTTAATCCCATCTGGGCAGTACTGAGCCAAGTAATGACTGTTCTTCTCTTCCCCCGGGGGTCCACTGGAGTCAGTTCTTCCCCTAGAAAATATCTGCCAGGGCAGGGACTCAGGGTCTTTCATTTAGACCTGGTGTGTGAGGAAGTTCTTCTGGGGTAGAGTCCACCAGTGTTCCCTGACATGCTTTATATTGCTTAGAAACTGTGACCTGCCTTCTATTACTGAGAAGTAGTCATGTGTGTGTGTGTGTGTGTGAGAGAGAGAGAGAGAGAGGGGGGGGGGAGGAAGAGGAGGAGAGAGAGAGAGAAAGGGAAGGAGAGAGACTATATAGTCTGGGTTAGCATTCGAACTGGGAGCCTCCTGTTTCTAGTGCTGGGAATCCAAGAGGGTGGCACCATTCTTGAATGCCCTCAGTAGTGAAACATGACCTTAAACTTCTGGTTCTCTTGTCCAGACTCCCAAGCACTAGGATCATAGGCATGTAGTGGTTTTATGTGCTGCTGGGAACTGATCCCAGGATTTCCTGTCTGCTGGCAAACACTGTACCTATTGAATCACATCCCTGCCCTAAATTTTCTCTTTACCAACTGGGTTTTTCTAAAAATAGAAAGAATGGCTTTGCTTCTTTTGGTCTTGGCTGATCCCATCAGGATCGACCGTCGTGCAGCTTCTTTCTATTTTAGATTTCTTAAAGCCCCCACCTACACTGACTCAGTCTGCTAGTGAAATCACCAAAAAAGACTTCACTGCAGTGCCTGCAGACTGTGCTGGCTTGGTGTCTCTGTGGATGGATGAGAGCTTGTGTTCTCTGCTTTCTCCTGTGGACAGCACCTTTTGAGGTTACCTAGCAAGGCCTAACTCTGTACCCAGCACTGTTTTCTGCTGGTTATGCCACCGAAGCATCGCCCCAACCTTTGCCCCAACCAAAAGGCTCACTGTGCTGGCCAGGTCCCAGGCTACTGAAGTGAGGTTCTGTCTGTCTCCTTTGATTTAGCCTTTGGCAGAATCCCAGGAGCAGGGTCCTTGATGGCACCTGGCCCTTTCTAGTCACCGACAAGGGAAACCTGAGAAACCATTCTCAGAAATGGAACTAAATCGTCAGTGAATCTGTCCCCATCTGGAGAAGAGAGGAAGCTTTGGGGAGGCAACAAAGGCGCCTTTGATTTCCGTTAATTAACTACTTTGGACTCCAGGGGTCTGGAGTAGCTTTCGTTTGACACACAAAGAATCTGGGGCGTGGAGAAATACCCGAGCATGGGGTGTCTGCACTGAAAAGGCCCCATGTATTTACCTGTAGGGCAAGTCAATTAAAAGTACAGAAAGGGGCAAGTCCAAAGATTAGCTTGGGAACAATGCCACCAATTGTGGCCGGCTCCAGACGTCCTGACTGAAGCAGATGTTAAACAAATATTTTGATGGCTCTAGTCAGTCCTGGTGTCAATCTCTCTCTCTCTCTCTCTCTCTCTCTCTCTCTCTCTCTCTCTCTCTCTCTCTCTTCCTCATTACCTCCCCTCATTATCTCCAGGAAAGGAAGACTCTAAAATCATCATCAGTACCTTCCTTCGATGATCAATTCACATGACATGGATTGGAAACATCTACAAAAAGGGACACAGTTGACTGATAGGGACACTCTAGTAGTGGCTGCCTTTCTACACCCCCCCATACCCCCTGCTCTGCAGAGTCCTTTTATTACCCAGAAAGCTCTTGGTTCTTGGGGTCTTGGAACAAACTTGGGAGACGTAGAAAGACTGAATAAGAGGCCTGGAGTGGTCTTGCAGGCAAGACCCTGGAAGGAAGCTAGAAGACTTTCTTTGCTTTGCATCAAGGAAATTTAGTAATTGTCCTGGGTGGTATGTCCCTCCCCCAGTACTCCAGTATGTGTGAATGAATGCATGTTCAAGAAGTTAACAAGTAGGGATGATTTTGTGGTTACTAGACCAAGTTCATGTGGCTAAGATGCCACTCAGAGGCTGGTCCACTTGGGATGTGGCTTCCCTAGGGCAACCTATTCACCTACAGACTTAATGGAGCACAGTGTGTGTGTGTGTGTGAGAGAGAGAGACAGAGACAGACAGAGAGAGAGAGAGAGAGAGAGAGAGAGAGAGAGAGAGAGAATTTTGTTGATTTCAATAGAGAAAGGAAAATGGACCAGGTCAGGTGATACCGGCCACAAATGTCAAAGCCAAACTCCAAATTCAAAGAGCCCAGTGCTGACCTTCTCTTAACAAACAGTTGAATTTCCTCTTCCCTCAAACACCTAGCTATTAAGGATTTGCTCAACCTCCCCCAGCAATGGCAGCAGCCACCATGTGATGCTGTGGGGACGCTTCACATCCAAACCATAGCATTACCTCTGTTTGAAACCTCAGCTCTCCTCAAGTGGACTAGATGCCTAGCTCCGAGAAGAGGAGTGCAGCTTTCTGGCCAATGTGGAAGGTCCAGGACTGCAACCTGCTCACGGACAAGAGGCCCAAAGTCATAGCTTTCTCAAACCCAGGACCTCCAGCGCCACAGATTACACACACACACACACACACACACACACACAGGCCCAGCTTGCTCACAACCAAGGGCCTCAGGACCACAGTTTATTAACATCTTATTCCTGCATGCCTTTTTATTTATTTTTATTTATTTATTTATTTATTTATTTATTTATTTATTTATTTATTATCAAGAAAATCCAGGGTCTCAGTAGTCAGTTCTAGAACCATTCATAGCAGGAAGCGCCCATCTTGTTTCTATCCAAAGACTCTGCAAACATAGTCGTGAGCAGCTCAGATAGGAAATATGCTTCCATAGGCCAAACCCTTTGGGGAGCTCCTTAATCATGGCTCTGTATTTGTGATAGTGTTTATTAGAAAAACTGAGGCAAACAATCTCCTCCTCACAGTAGACAGAGCAGTCTTAACTCCACATTTTCAAACAACTTTTGGCTCTGAATAGACATAATGAAAGAATTATGACCTTTGGCCAACTTTACAGAACAAGACAATGAAACATAGTTGAAGTATTCAGTAGCTTGTGTTTTGGGGATGAGATCATCGTAGAGTGCTTTAGCTATGTCATTTGCATGACTAGAGTTCAACAGTCATTGAAACAGGGGTTCTTAACCCATGTGTCATGACTGCTGGTGGAGTCAAACAATCCTTTCACAAGGGTCACATATTAGATATCCTGCATATCATGTATTTACATTACAATTCATAATAGTAGCAAAATTGCAATTATAAAGTAGCAACAAAATAATTTTATGGTTGGGGGGGGGTCACCACAACATGAGGAACTGCATTAAAGGGCCTCAGCATTAGGAAGGTTGAGAACCACTGCTGTAAAGACTGTTAAGCCCAGGGGTAGGTGTGGGTAGAAATAGGCCTGCAGCTGTCCTATATTTAAGGACTAATGAGGAAAGAATGTCACATATGTTTATAAGAGTCACTTAACCTCTCTAAACCTCAAACTCCTCCCTTGTAAAACAGAGAATTTGGTTTCTTTAGACCATGACTATGTAGGGCAGTTAGGAAAAACACTTTGGTATAGTTTGCAGATTCCAGAGTTCTATGCAAATCTACACTATGCCCTATTAACTCACAGCAACTCCACCCAAGAGGCCTGAGATGTGTAACATAGGCTCTGTATATGTTTTATGGTCATATGAAAAGATAAATCTTGATATTTGTTTTAAGGGTCAATAATATAGCATTTGTCAGCCACATAATCATTATTTACATACAATTGCAGATTATTTTATGAGGCTAATGACTCTTGGGTAATTGCTTTGTCATAGCAAGATATCCACACACTTATAGCCAACCGTGTGAATTATAGCTTTTTAATCTCACAATTATAGAGCTGTGTGTGGCTACCAAAGAGATAATTGCTAATTGCCAAACACCACACTGGGACTTTTATTTATTTCTTACTGTGACAGTTTAACGGCAGGATGCAGAGCAAGGTGCCTCATTTGGGCATGGTTTGCATACGTCCAAGGTGCAGTGTCTTCCTAGATAGTTCAGCATTGAATTGCTCAAGGTGCTGCTACAATTGGGTGCTTTCCCCATTGGAGGTGTACAGATGTACATGAAAAGACTACTTTCTTTTCTATCCTCTCCAAGTGATAACCTGAGATGCTGGAGAGAACTGGCCCTAGGTTTCCTCTTGAATGAGTACCTGCTTCATCTAGGGTTGTCAGCAAGGGGTCAGCATGGAGGTCACACCCTAATGAAGAGCTTTTGGATCAATAGAGGAAAAAAAAAGGATCATTGGTTAACCATCACACCAGTAAGTATCGATTCAACTGCTTGTTAAGAGGAGGTCAGCACTGGGCCCTTTGAATTTGGAGCTTGGCTTTGCCATTTGTGGCTGGTATCACCTGACCTGGTCTATTTTCCTCTTGGACCTTTATTTCCCCATATGCAAAATGGAAGTCATAACAGGAAAGCCCTCCTTGGGCCACAGTGAATGAGATGGTAGAGACGACATTCTTAGAGCAGTGCCTAGCACTGTGCCATTGGCATCCATCATGGTAACATGGGGCAGTGCCTTCCACGAGTCCTGTTTCTGGGGACACCCCATCTTACCATGCTGTGGTGCAGGGCTGGAACATGACAGTGGCCACTCCTTCCTCGACATGATTGAGCCCCCATGGTCATCTTCACTCCCTTCCCTAGTTGAGAACTCACCATTTATGTCATTTGATGGAACAGGACATCCCCATGCTCAGATGCTTTTCCCAGGACTGTTTTAAGGCTCCTAACTGGTACTTAGCTCACAGTGTCTTGGTGTGAATGTTTTCTCTGCTCCCCACCTGACTCTCACAGGATGGCATTCCACAATCTGACTCACTGCCTCCCTTCCACAGACACCTCACAACTTCACCAGAGGCTCTGTGATTTCCAGCCTGCTACAGAGTCATTTTATTCCATCTTACAATCATGAATTTCCCATCTTCCACCCTCCTGCTCCTCCACCAGCTTGTTTACCAGGAACTTGGGTAGATTTACAGGGCTTAAACCTTGTTATGGTTGTGACTTGAAAAGGAAGCATTCCCCAAAAGGGTCCCACATTGAGAGCTTGGACTCCAACGGTTGGTGCGGTTGGATTGTGAGGGTGTTAACATCAATGGATTCATCCCTTGACAGATTCATGATTTCATGGTGGCATTATTGAGAGGTGAGAGAAGCCCAGAGGTGGGGGGTATGGTTGAAGGAAGTAGTCATTGAGGTATGTCTTTGAAGGGGGCATATTCTCTCTCTGCATCCTGCCCTCTGTCAGGTGAGTGGCTCTGCTTCATTCCATGATGTTCTACCTAGACAGATACCATCAGCTATGGTGGCCAAGTGATCATGGATTGGCACCTCTGAAAACACGAGCCAAGATAAACAGTTTAAGTCATATCAGGCATTTTTGTCCCACTGGCAAAAGGAATAACCTTAGCTCAGTGCTCTCAGAACTTGCCTTTCACAGCTACTACTCAGAGCTTCAAAATTCCAGCTTAGACTGGAGGTTTCTTTTAAGAAGCCAACATGTCTGCATTCATCCAGACACAGCCTCCTATCTTGATTTGCTCATCGCTGGAGAGTGGGTCTAGCTGGCTGAGACGTTACAGATCTCGTGCTGTGAATGAGATAGACTTAGGAAAAGCACGACAGTGTACTTCAGTTGACTTTGTGAGGATTTATGAATCCACCCCCCTCAGAAATAGTTCCGGTGTAAGTACAGTGGCACACACCTGTAAATCCAGCACCCAGAGAATGGAAGCATGAGACTCAGGAGTTCAAGATCACTTTCAGCTACATAGGGAGTTGGCAGCACAAGAGCAGCCTGGGCTACGTGAGAGCATCACTGAAGAAGAAAGAAAAAAAGATTGATTGATATTGATTTCTCCTAACACTGGTCCTAGAGGATTTTGAGCTGCACAAAAGAGACATGGCAAGCCTTAGGTAAGGAAGAATTCTCTTTTGGTGGAAAGGTGAATGAGATGATTCAAAGAAAGAAAGCAAGGGCATTTCCTAGGTGGCTGCCATTAAGTCCTGTGTAGAGTGTGCTCGGGCTGTTTCTGTGGCCATCAATATAAGCTCCCCCCCTAATTCTGCCCATTCACAGGTCTACAGCACATAACTGGGAGCATGAAGCTTTGGGCAAATGGACCTTGTGCATTCTGCAGGTTTGTCATTTTATCAGGAATACAAGGTAAGTGGCTGCAATCCATTCGTCTTTCTAATGACATCAAAGCCAAGTGCTGAGAAAACACACCATCAAAGCAAAGAAGGCCATAGGGTGTCAGTTCACAACTTGAAAACCAGGGAAATGAGTGATCTTCCTTTCTTTTCTCTTCTAGTTAGGATCCTGAACTCTCTTTACTTGAAAACCATCACTTTCTGAGCCTCTTAGACTCCACTAATTCAAAAGTTCAGTGTGTTGTACTGACCCTGTGATGCTGGCCTCTGGGCCAGTGCATCTGATAAAAGGGGAAGGTACGGGGCCACAGGTCTGGATCCCTGACCTCCTGGGTCTTATTTCCTGGACTTGTACTTCACATGGCTTCAGAGCAGTTGCTAGCATTCATAGTCCTAGTCTCCACCTCTCTGAAGCACTCAGGGTAATAGCCACTTTGTGGGGAGGTGTGTTTGGGTGTCTGTAGGAACAGGAGAAGTGGGCGGGAAGGTCTTACTTACCCCAAACTCTCCTTTATCTTCTGTCCTTCTCCCCCCTTGCCTCCCTTCATCCCTCCTCTCTCCTTTCCTCCTTCCTACCTTTCTTCTTCCCCTCCTCCCTCTTTGGGGAGGTAGAGACATGGGGGAAAAGCTGGATTCTTTTCAAGTAGGGGCTTACAGAAGAGTCCGAGATCCTTCAAACCTCACAGAACAGGGTTTCTTTTCTTTTCTTTTTTCTTTTCTTTTCTTTTCTTTTTCTTTTTCTTTTTCTTTTTCTTTTTCTTTTTCTTTTTCTTTTCTTTTCTTTTTTTTTTTTTTTTGTGCTGTGGTCTAAGGATCTCTAGACAGCGTCTGTCTGGTTATGGCAGGGTGTCAGATGCCCATCTGGGAGCTCTCAGCTGGCCTCTGCACCCAAGCAGCAGACTGTGGACAAGCCCTGGGGATGAGCATTTTCACAAATGCCATGGTTTCCAGGACTGTTAAGTGCCACCCAAACAGGCATAGTCGCTCCTTCTAACCCAGTCCTAATTTTGTTTCAGGCTGCCCTCCCCTCTGAGCAAAGCCTAGGCACAACTTCCGGTTGACCTACAAGGACCCAGAAGCCTTAGAAGGTGAAAGGCCAGAGCCAGGCCTAACCAGTGACTTGTGAAAGCCATCTATTGGGGCTCTGGCCCAGCCCAGGCATGATTATTTAAAAGTATACAATTCTGAAATTTTTAAAAAGATTATTCTAGAACATTTCTGTCAGCCCAAAAGAAACCTTTCTATTTTGCTGGATACTTTGGATTTTCTCCCTTTCCAGTCCCTAGTAAGAAGAAATTAACCCCCTCCTGTCTCTATGGACTTGTTCATTTTCTATATTCCATATAAATGAAATTCCATGATGTGCAGTCTTGGGTTTCTGGCTGCTTCTCTCATTCTGGCAGGTTGGCACATTGTGCCTTTATGTTGCCAAGTGACCATTCATCGTGGATTATTGGTACCTTCTTCATTTTGATTATCTGCTCATCGGTTGATGAACAGTCTGGATCATTCTGACTCTTTGACTAACTAGGAATAATTGATCTAATGAATATCTGTGCAAATCCATTGAGAGGATGTTCTTGTGTGTGTGTGTGTCTCAGTGTGTGTATCTTTGTGTGTATCTGTGTGTGTATGTGGATATGTTTGTATGGTTTCTGTATGTATCTATGTATGTGTCTGTGTGTATGATAGGACTCTCTTTAGAGCATGCAGTTCCAAGGACATCCCTGGGTTGGATGTTTCTAGGCTCCTGTTCTATCCTTTAGTTCACAGATCAGCATTTTAAAGATGGGCCGGTAATAGCAGGGCCTCTCTACTGCTGAATGCCAACCAGTGCGTAAGCTGATCTGCCTTTAATTTCATACCTTAGACACGACTTCAGGTAAAAAATATGAGCCTGAGGAATGGCCTTGGGGACAGAGTGTGGTGGCCTTCATTTCCAGGATGCCCCTGAGTAGAATGTCATAATCATGTGCTATAATTAATACACGACGCTGCCCAGCCTGGGCTGAGATTCACGTGTGGGTCTCAGGAGGCACATGCATCTCAGCAGAGCGTCAGTTTGTAGGTTATAGCTCATGTTATCCACAGTGTTCTCAGAGTGTCTGTGCATGAGCCTGGAACCCTGAGGCCAGGGCTGAGAAGGGTCTGATTCAGCTGCCTCTATGCCCGAGAGGTCTGCTCCAGGGCACAGGGTAAGGATACCACAGATCTAGGTTCCCAACTCTGAATTCATGTGTATGAATATTTACCTGGATGGTCTGGTGGTATCTGAGAACCCAGGGCCTAGAATCAGGAATAAACATAGAATTTACCTCCATTGCTTTATAAAGATTAACTAATCAGTTGGTTTTTCTTTCTTGTGTTGTTGCCCAGGCTTGCCTTGAGCCTACAATCCTCCGGCTCTTGGCTGTTGAGTACTGGGGTGAGCCACGCCATCATGCCCACTCCAATAGTCCCATAGTTTTACTATGTTACTTCCAGCAGATTCGTTCACCTGCTAGGCTGTGAGATGCAGGACAAGGTGATGTTGCTTTATCTGGTTTCCCTGGGGGTTGAATAAATCAACACAAAGTGTCTCTGTCAATTTTCAGCAAAGCTTAGGAGTTCTTGTTGGCCACTCTGTCACCCTTCTCTTCTAATGACACACACTGACCTGCCCTTCCTAGACTCCACTGAAGTGCATACCCCTTCTATTTTTTCTTGAGCAGCCCTTACCTCCTACCTACAGGAACTGAGATGAATCCCCAAGTGGTTCACATCCCTTACTGCACTGTGGCTAGCCTCCTCTCCCTTCCACACCTCACCCAACATCTTGTTGGAGGAGTCAGTGTCCATTCCCCACCAGCCCTGCTGGAGTCAGTGTCCATGCCCCACCAGCCCTGCTGGGTCGTATTTCTCACCATGGCTCTTGTTACATCACAGTTGCTGCAGGTACTCACAGGTGACCTTTAGAAGTAGGCATGGCTCCTTCACTGCCCTTCGATATGGGACTAAAGATGGCTAGTCCCTCTGCCTTTCTGCTGCACATGGAGGGCTCTACAGCTGTCTGAACATATTCATGTTCCACACATATCTATGCAGCTATCCAGGATCCACAACCCTGCTTGACCTAAAGGCTCTGTTATACCTGCATTCCAGCCCCACCGCTTGCTTAACACCTGACACTTTGGTCTCCCCGCTACCAAAGCCTTATTCTGATCTTCATAGTGAGTTTCAGGATGTCTAAGTGGTCACAGCCTACATCCAGGCTCCAGATAAGCCTGTACAATTGGCCAGTACCTATTTGATGAGGTCCAATCTGTGATCTCAGGATTGAACCTGTGCCTCTTAGAGCTGTTCAGTTGACAAGAATAGTGTAACTTAATTTTTCTTTAAAAAACAATTGCTACCATTTTCAAGCAGTTTCTTAACTGGGAGGGAGGGGCAGTATAGCATAGGATGGGAAAGAGGAGGTAAGGTAGCTTTGGCTGATGATGATGGGGTAGCCTGGCCAAAAGCTGTGTAGAGAACATAGGAAAGAAAAAGCACAGTAGTCACTTAATGAGCATCAGTCTGACTTTGCTGAGATCAGTGGATGGAGTCAATGCTCAAGCCCAAACAGGCCATTATGCTGCCCTTGGGATCAACTCAAGTCTGTAGTTCAAGGAGTTGGACACCACCCCCAGGGCTGCTGGACCATGGCCAGTGACCTGTTTTCTGATGATTCTTACACATCCGTTTGTATGTCTGGGCCCAGAATGAAGCATCCAGCTGCAACGGCTTCCTTCAGATTCCATGGTGTTTTGTTTGAGGGAAGAATGAACCCAGGGCTTCTTATAGGCTCTCCTTGCTCTGTCAGCCACAAAATAAATTAGACGGGTCAAACGTTGTAGATTTAATCTCACTGTGAACTGAAAACATAGTAGCGATCCTTGCCATCCGAGAATCTGCGAGTGCCTGGTGACCCCCCGATGAACCGGAGGGGCCGGGGCAGCCAGCAGGTGCAGCTGGAGCCTACTCAATGTGACATTCACCTAGATCCTTTGTGCCCTCCTGAGAACTGCTGCGGAGTGCTTGGAACTGAATACTCCAGGGCTTTCCCTCTGGCTCACAATTACCTGCACAAGGTAGAAAAAAGAAAACGGAAAACGAGAGAAATGAAGGAGGGAAAAGGAAGAGGAAGAAGGGGAGGGTCCTCAGTGGGGTGGAGGAGGCCATGATAGTTCCTGTTAAGGGCAGAGGTTGGCAGAGGAACCAATGAGAGACAAGGGAATGAGAAGCCACCAATGAAGACAGTTGGGTATTTTCTGCTTCCTGTTGCTTTCCTGGCAACAGGAACAACTGTGTGCTTAGCTGTGTGCTTGGAGGGCATGGAGGAGAGAGGAGATCTCCCATTGTAAAGAGTTATGGAGGGACCTTGGCTGTATGTTCTGAGACCTAGTGAATCTGATGTACTTGGACATCTGTCATTAAAAACGATTCCACACAGGGTTAGCTACGATGAGTTGGTATACCCAGCAGGGACCACTAGCACCAAGGGGCTCTTGTTATTGGACAGACCAAGGCTTGGGAATGGAAAGCATCTTTCTCTAGTGGTGGATGCCAGTCTGTAAAATGTCTTTTGGAAGATGCCATATCTCAGGCTTCCTGGGCACAATATCTGATAGGGCTGGAAAAGTCACTGAACCATTTATAGCTTAGGCCTGCGCTGGACTATGACTGGCTTCAATCTGATATGATCACAAGACATCTCAGAGCTTTAAGGCCTGAGACTACTGGGAAAGAGGGATGTCAATACCTTGAGACACAGGCTTCATGCAAAGCCAGGGAATCCCAGTGCTCTGATTCCATCATTTAAAAGTCAGTATAGTTAGCAGCTTACACCTAAGGTGATGTTCATGTCTGAGACACAGCCATCAGTGAGAGACTTGACAGGCAGTGGGAGAGGAGTCAGGGTGACAGGGCTTTCCTGATCAGCACCTCCAAGCAGATGGCACCCTATGAAGTCAGGCTGCAGGCTCAGCCTTAACTTGGTTAACACATTGTATTTTGACAGGATTTCTCATTAAAGATAAAGAAACTGTCTTCTGATATTCAGCATAGTCCAGGCTCCACAGTTACCTATGCAGAGGGAAGAAGAGAATGGGTGTAGTGTCTAGGGCAAGAGGGCATGTTCTGAGTGGCAGTGGGGATTGAGCCAGGGGTTCATTTACCAGGAGAGCCAGGCTTGGGAGACCCTAGGGCTGCTTGAATATGCTATGTCCTCAGCAGGCCTCATAGACACTAGTAATGGTGATATCTATGGAAGAATTTTGGCTAACCCATCAAACCAGCCACTCCTTTCAGCAAGGTAACCTTCCTGACCATAGGCTAGCAAGAAAGTGATGGGGGTGAGAAACAGGGGTAGGGGGGTGGGCGTGGGGGGTGGAGTTTCTGAGTCACTGAGCTTCATTTCAGTTCACATGCCACTAAGAGCCTCAGGGATGTCATCTCTGAGAAGAAAGGGGGCCACCAAAGGAGTGTGGGTTGTGGATACTATGGCTTGGATCTAAAGTGTCCCCCAAGGCTCATATGCTAAGTCTTGGTCTCTAACCAATGACACTATTTTATGAGACAGTGGCACCTTTAAGAAGTATAGCCTAGTAGAGGGAAGTGAGGTTAGAATGCGCCCTTGAGGGAGACATTGTGACTCTGACCCTCGCTGTTTTCCTTTCTACTCCATGGTTCCTAAGAGGTAAACAGGCCTCCTCTGCCATGTATGCCTGCCACGTCTTGCACAACTAGAGGCCCCAAATAACAGTGCCAAGTGATCATGGATGAAAACCTCTGAAACCAGGAGCCAAAATAAGCCTGTTTTCTTTTTAAGTTTATTGTTTCTGGCATTTTGTCATAGTAACACAACACTAACTAGCATAATGGACTCCAGTTGGACTTGGCAATCAGGCAAGTTGCCAAGTTATCTTTCTACCTCTCCTGTCCCCAGATGACCTTTGGCAGCTTCAGGATCACAGATCCCATCCTAGAGGCTAGAAAAGAGTGTGATGGTTCTGCTAATCTTCCCGACCTCCAGGATCACATTTTTCTGTGTCTCTCAAGGAATCATGAGTAAGTCATCTGTTGTTTATCTCTTCCCCTCAGTGCCTCACATGTAACAGGTACTCAGGAAACATATTTTGGCTGAAAATGTCCTGGGAACCTGTATCCTCTTTCTTTATATGACAGCATGGAAGCAGTCCTTTCTCCTGAACTAAAGTGATTGCTGTTCACAAAGTATAGGCTGAGTTTCACCATGGCTCACACATACTGTGAAATCACTGTCACCCTTGATGGCTTTTCTTCTTGGTTATGGCCACTAAGTGTCTACATTTTTTTTTTGTGGCACTGTCCAAGCCACAGGGACAGAGTCACTTTTGGGGTGCCCACCATCCAAGTCTATAGGCAGTTGGTTGAAAGTGATCCCAGGACCCTGTAGATAGGGTCTCCATAATTCAGTGTCTTCATCCTTCCCACACCCACACACACCCACTGGAGAATAGTGGAGGCCATGCCTCTGTGAAGCCTGTGGCTTCCCTAGCCACAGGTAACACTGGTGTGAAGTAGAATTTGACGAGCCCTATCATGGATGTTCAGAAGCCTTGCTCTAGAGATCTGGGGGTGAAGTAGAGAGGAGTCATCTCCATGGAGGAATTAAAAGAGACATGGATGTGCTGGAGAAGATCTTTACATGACAGGTGGAGGGTGTGTCTGCAAACTGGAAGATAGGGTACAGCCTGGCAGTAGGCCAATGGGGCGGGGGCTGCGTACAGGAAGGTAGGATGCAGCCTGGCAGCAGGCCCAGGGAGCCTCCACTGTCCCATCAGAATGAAGATCATGTGTGTGGGAGGAGGTCCCTGTGGGGTCTTCATGCTGAGGTTCTGACCCAGTAATGCAGAAAGCATGCTGTGGAACACTGGGAGAGAGGATCCAAGGTAGCCCAGTGCAGCTGTGGGTGGTGTCAGATTCAGGGGTTTGAAGTCCCCTCTCTTCATTTTGTTGACAGCAAGAGCACTCTCTCAGATTTAAGGCTGACTAGTATTCTACTTAAATTTAAAAAAAAATATTTTGAGGTTATGATACAACTCTCATCAATTTCTTCCTCCCTTTCTCCAAACTCTCTTGTGTACCCAACCTCTCTTGTTCTCTTTCAAACTCATTGACTCCTTTTCTTTTTCTTTAATTGGCGTGTGTGTGTGTGTGTGTGTGTGTGTGTGTGTGTTCTTGAATATATAAATACAAGCTGCTTAGTGTGTAAAATGTTATATGTTTACATTTTCAGGGCTGACAATTTGGTACTGAATAACCAATCAGTGTGCTCTTGCCTGGGGAAGACTATTTCTCTTGCTCTCAGCTTCCTTAGCTGCCTATAGTTTTATGTCTAGGGTTGAGTCCTGTGGGCTTTCCCCACCTTCCATATTAACATTGATGCTATGTTTGTTCAGGTCATGTTTACTTCATCATGTTGATGAGATATGGGTATAGATTTCTGACATTTCTAGGAGACACAATCTCATATCACACTTATTTCTCTGGCTCTTACAATTCTTTCAGCTCCCTCTTCCAAAATGATCCTTGAACCTTGGGTGCGAGAGTTGTATTGTAGATGTATCTATTGGGGCTGGGCTCTATGGCTATGTTTGTAATAATCACCTTTTGTTGTAAAGAGAAGTGTCCTTGTTGAGGAGTGAGAACCATACTTTTCAGTGGGTATTATGATACGCATTTAGAATGTAATTCCAGACTTGCTGGTTAAGCTAAGAGGCAGTTGCAGGTTCTCCTCCAAGATCCATGGCATCACTAGCCTCTTGGCTCCCACAAAGATTGTGCCATTTTTGAGGAAAATGTGGATCTGGCTTGGCTACCCAGATTCAGGAGATGGCCTGATCTTGGTTTCTTCTATTGTCAAAGGTGATGCAAAGCTAGAATCTTTTTTTTTTTCCTGAAATAGAGTTTCACTGTGTAGTCCTGGCTGAAACTAATGCTATAGAGTAGACTGACCTCAAACTCACAGAGATCTGACTTCCTTTGCTTCATGAGTTCTGGGATTAAAGACATGTGCCACCACCCCCTGGCAGAGCTGGACATTTTAATTTAAAAGAAAATTTTACAGTGCTGGCAATTAAATACAGAATATCTCATGCTAGACAAGAGCTCTGTCACTGTGCCCCATCCCAAGTCCTTAGATACAGTCTTTGGGAGCTATTTGAGAGGGTCTGGGGCCTCCCTGTCAATTCCCAGCACCCACTGGTCATTTAACAAAGAGCCACTTGTCAGAAATTCCTCCAGTGGCCACTGTTGACATTGCTGTCTCTCTGTGTTAAGTCCCTGTCCCTGATATGAGGGACAGTTTAAGACATGCTCAGGACCTCTGCTGTCACTCTTCCTTTGGGGAGAAGCCCACTAGGACCCGACTGAGCAGGGCTGGTCGTCAGGCCATTTCTTTCTGGGTGACACTCAGTAAGTGGCAGGTGATCCTTTCGCTAATCCCCTTGCTGCCCTGAGAGGCTCATGGTAACAGATATCCCTGTGAATGCCAAAGAACCTGATTGAGTTACCTGAGGAGGCTGGGCCTTCTTCCTGCTCTTTCCCAAATGGAATGTATTGAGATAAAGGCACCTTGACACAAGCTACCATCTCCCAAGAGGCTACTCTGCAAAGGAAATGGGATTTCCCCTAAGCTGTGGCGATATTACCTTTTGATTTTCTGTGAAGCATTCCACAAAATGCTGCCACACACCTGCTATGATTGTGTGCTGGGGGTGGGACAGGGAGAGTCCTGGGGCTTACCTGCTTCCTACTGTGGCTATGGCCTTGAATCTAAGGCCAGAGTAGCCTTGAATCTTGGGGAATTTCACTATCAAAATTCTTTATTTTCCCATCAGGATTAAGGATGGTGTCTTGCCTGTGAAGCTACCATGTTTCGATTTATCGATGGCAAATAGGAAACCAAATGGTGTGATTGTGTGTGAGCATATCCCTAGGTCCAGACCCCTTCCAATTAGCTTACAGAAGGCATCCCTGTGGGGCAGAAAGAGCCTTAGGCTGGTCCCTGCAGCCTTGGATGTTGGCTTCTCAATGTCTCTCCTGCTCTGTGGGTGACCCTCCCGTGGCCCCTTTGCAGGCTCTTCTGTAAAACAGTCAACGGAAAAAGATCACTCGGGTTTAAAGTGGGATTTTTTTTTCAAATAAGAACACAAGATGCCTAGTTAGACATGACTGACACTCAGGTATGCAAAGAAAACATATTACTATCAGTATGTCTATTCCATCATTTGGAGTACAATTTGTACTAAAGAAATGATCTGTTTCTTTTCTGAAAGCCAAGTAGCATTTAAATTCAGAGTTTGATGGTACTACTTTTTAATTTTATCATTTGCTTTTTATTATTTTAATTAGCTTACCAAGTAGCAGGATTTCTTCTGGCCTTTTTACACACATGTAGCTTTGGCTAATTTTCCTCTATTTCTTTCTTCCATCTCTCCATTAAACTGTTCCACTTTTATTCTTTTGTAATAGGGTCAAAATGGGTAGCCCAAGCTGGCCCCAAACTCAATATCCTCCTGCCTTAGTCTCCCAAGTACTAGGAGTACAGACATACTTTATGCCATGCCTGTCTGGAATCCAGACCTTGAGATATGTAGTTTGGGCATTGATCTCAATAACCTTTGGAAGCCACAAATGAGAGAATATAATCTATATCTAGACAATGCTAGAAAGTTATCCTACTTGGCTAAGGTTTATGCCCAAACCCATGAAGTGAAAACATTGGTTTATGGCACAATGTCTGCCCCTAGTGCCTATTGGAATCCCTTGAACTACATCAATGTTTGGTGAAGATTAGATGAATGAGTGAATGAACAAATGAATGATTCCATGATCTCTGACTCAGTGTGCATACCTCCTTTACATCCTGTGCTTGAATTTTTTGTACCACAGGCTCCAGCTCAGCAGCACTACCAGATCTTCCCAGCACAAGCCTCATCAATTTCAAAACACTACCTTAGCTCAGTATCCCTGCCTCTCCTCAGATGCCCACATCCCTTAGATAGAGGTAGCACTTGCATAATAGGTAGACTCTTGAGGATTGGAGACAGATGGCCCAGGGTTGGTTTGGACCATCTCCTCTTGCTCTGGCACCTAGCAGTGACAGTGAAATCTAGTAAGGAAGACCCCCATGTAGAATAAGACTGCCCACAATGTCTGCCTGGCCATCATAAAGGGACACACTGGGCTGGAAGAATGTGCAGGGGATCAGAGTCCATAAGATGACATAACAACCTGCTTCTATCCTTCCATGGTCATAGGCCTCCAGAACTCTCCATTTCCTTATATGGCAAAAGGATGTAGGGAAAACTTCCTCTCAGGACTGATGGAGGAAGTCACAGCAGATAGATCTACACTCACCATTGTGTCTTATGTTTGCCAGGCCCATTGATGTCTGTTTATTGAGTTTAACTGATATTGGCTTGAGGACCACTACTTCTGAGCATAGACAAGCAGCTGGGTATGTAGCCCAGGGTCCCAAGTCTATTGTCCGAGGAGTGTATGGGAAGCCCCATCCAACATCCTGCAAAAGCACAAGGAGGAGCAATGGAGGGAAGGGTTCTGTTTCCACCTAATCATCACCTTCCAGGTCCCTGTTGGTACTCTGTGGCAGAGCCTGGAGTGGGCACGGTGGCAGGTTCCCCTTCCTGCTCTTCTCCCACAGCTCAATCTGATATATGGTGAGTGCAATCTCTGTCCCACCAGCTTCTCACCCCAAAGAATAAAGGTCATTCTGAGCTTCAGCAGTTTGAGCTAGTAAAGATTTTTATAAAAACTCACTGCCTTGATTTGTGTTGAAGTACTTTAAAGTTCACATATTTCTTGTTTGAACTTTGCTGGCTGGAGTCATTTCATCTGCAATCAGCCTGGATTGGTTCTGCTTATTCAGAGCCCATCAATTACAGAGAACTGGACTGCGGCACTCGCCATCCGTTCAGAGGCTTCGCCCCAGGCAAGCCGATTTATCTGACATTTAATAAGGAGTTTTAGATTTTGCAGCTTATCAGAAGAGCAGCATGTGAGCCAGTGAATCCCAAATCAGTGGCTGCTTGGGATGTTCTTTCCTGTCCACACCACTCTTTTGTGCTGAGTGATGGTGCTCTTCCTCCTTCCTTGGCCTGCTTGAGCTGTCTGTGTTTCCCTAAGATTATTTTATTATTACAGGGATGGTGTCCTGAAGTCATTTCCATGTGAAAAGACTAACCATGAGAGAACCTGAGAGCAAGTGTGTGTGTGTGTGTGTGTGTGTGTGTGTAGGCAGAGGAATCTGAACTCAGGTCTTCATGGTTGTCCAGCAAGCCCTTTACTAACTGAGCCATCTTCCTGGTCTCAAGATTATGCTTTGGCTTAAACAATGATGCTCAGGAGTTGCAAATGGGCATAGGGCTCAGTGTAGAGAGGAAAGCACCCATCAGTAGGCAGTAACTATGGTTCTGTCCCAAGGGACCATCCTGTGCACCAGAAGGACAGACTGAGTGACTGACTACTCAAGACCAGATGCTCCGTGCTGGGCAGAGTACTCCAGCAGAAGCATCTCCATGCCCTGAATGTGACCTGGATGGTAATACTTCCTGCTTGGGGATATTAGAATCAAAAGAAGTAGGGTCTAATTAGAGGATGTAGGAACCTAGGGGGCAGGCCTTAAAATTTTACAGTTTACCTCATTTCCTGTCCCTTGTGTTTTTGCTTGGTGGAGATTGTGAGGAAGCAGCCTCCCAGGCCTGCAGTCAAAGCCATGGGCTGCTCCTGTCACGATTCCCACCCCACTCTCACCCAACCCCAACCCCAGCCCTCACCCCCTTGGATGTTAGCCAAAATAAATTCTTCTTCCTCTCCTAGCTTGCTCTCGTCAGATATTTATTTGGTCACTGCAATGTCCCTAATAGAGGCACTGAGGGAACATAATGAGGATGTGGGGACAGTGACTGTCCTGGCCTGAATCTTTTGGGTACAGCTCTGGCAATGAGCAGACATCCCATATCTGACTGCAAGGGGACAGAGTATTTTATGCAAGTGTCTTATGGCTGTTTTTAATATTGAGCTAATACACTGGCTGAGTTTATTTCCCCTTTACAGAATCAATTTTGTTTGTGTGGTTGAATTTTGTACATTTAACTTGCCTGCCGAAAGTTTCCACCATAGATGCTTCCTGTGGGGAAAGTTTCACTAGATATAAGAATGCCAGTTGATTGTAAAATTATTGCTTTGGTCATTCAGGGCATTTGGGCTAAAAGAAAAAAAGGAATGAAATCTTTGCGATTTCTACGTCTCTGTATACTGAGATCTAGATGTGCCTCCAGTGTTGCTGCTGTCTTCTCCTGATGTGTCCCTCCAATCCATCCAGGCGGCTAGAGGTTGACACTCTAACATGTTCCTGAAGCACTCCTTAGCAGACTTGAGATAAGCCTGGGAATTTTGAGCTTACATCCCTTTGCATGTTAAGTTTGGGGCTCTGCATCACATCCACAATAGCTTCCCTCTTCTGGCTCTGAGCTCCCTGTCCTGATTTGTCATGAGCATCTCTGTTTAGACCAAAGTTTGATCTTGGCACAGGGAGATAGCTTAGTTAGTAAGGTGCTTATTAAGTAAGATTACGGAGTTCAAATCTTGACTACCTATGAAAAAAGGCCAAGTGAGATGATGCAGCTTTATTCAAGACCACAGTTGGTGTGGGATCCTCAAAGCTGCTGCCTGCACGGGCCTCATGGATGACTCCAAACACAGCATACCAACAGTCCAAGTGTGAGAGCTTGCCTTTCTGCTGTGTCTCCGTCCCCAGAGTCCTTATGAGCAGCCAGCACGTGTGACAGGTGCCTTCTTCTCTCTCCTCCTTCATATCGCATCAACTACTGACTCCTGAGATTCCATCTCAGAAATACTCAAACTCAAACCAAATGGATCTGTTCACCTCTGTCCTCAGCAATATTGACTATAGCTCCCCTCACTTCAGCTGGTCTCCCCGACCCACTTCTTTGGGCTTAATCACTTGTGTACACTAGCCACAGGGATTCTTTGTCTAAATGGTCATTCTGATCTGATCATACCCTTTGTCAGCTTGAGAACGCCGAGTGGCTGCTGGTATGCCTCGGACATAGCAGTTCCTCTCTATCATGTCCAGGGAATGCTCCCTCTCCATCTGCTGCTTCTCCACTCTCCTCCCACACCGGGCTTCATCCACACTTGCTTTTTTTCCCTCCTTGCTAAACCTGAGCACTTTAAACATCTCCTAATACATTGGAATACCGAGTGTTCCCACACTTCTCCTCTACACTACACTGCACCACTCTGCTCCCCTGTCTCACACACACATCTCAGCAGCATTGTTTCGTGACTACAAGCAGCTTCTTCCATCTTTGATATAGTACCTGTCCCCTGTGTGAGAATAGTCCAATCACCTGACTTTTCTTCTCTGGATGCCCCTATAAAGGCAATCAGGGGCTTGTTTCTGCCCCCAGTATGTGGCACGTGAGTCAAATCTTTGAAAACAGACCAAGCATTTTTACCCTCCAATGACCATTTCAATGGCTCAAACTCTTGGGGTCGAATGAGGATTAACACAGTCTTTCTTGGTTTTAATTAGAGAGCCTTTGGTGACCAGCAAAGGTAAAGTCTGGCATAGACCTTTGAATGTCAAGGCTAACCAGGTAGGTGAGGCTCCCCAGAATGGGCATCAAAGACCAACTGGAATGTATTAAGATCAGGATGCAGCCCCACAAAAAAGGTTCCATTCTCTCACTGAGTTCCACAGCTGAGCAGCATTGGAAGACACCCCTGAAGAGAGGAGGCAGCTGGGCGTGGGCTTGTTGGAGAAGAATCTCAAAGATAACTCAGTTGCTTACATGAATTAAACATTTAGGCAACTTTTTTTCTCTAATTACATTTGTGCATTTGTGGAATATTTGGTAGAAAATGATTTGTAAATAAATACTTCAGAAAAATACTTTTGATTTTCAAGACCAAACATTCTGAGTGGCCGTCTGGGTCTCTGGGAGACTTCAAGATTTCTGAAGATGTGTTTGGAATTGTCTGACTTCTGACACCTTCTTGCCTTGTTCCTTTTCTGTAAAGGTGTGTGGATCATTGACAGTGGTCTTCCTTGGCTAGAAGTTAGCAGGAGACTGCCATCTATGGACCCTTGACCTGATTACACACTGCTTGACAGTGCAATTATAGGGGTCTGGGTTTCTCAGCAGTCTTCAACACTTACCTCCCAGGGTCTGCTGTTAGGTTTTATAATAGCCTCTACTCTTTGGTCAATGTCCTCTGGCTTGTTTTCCAGAGGGCCATTGAAAGGGTTTATCATAAGAAAGACCAGAAAATCTTCCTTAAGGATCTTTCCTTGACCTTGCGGGAAGGCAGGGCCTGTCCAGCTCCCTCTTTTGCAGAGACAACTGGGATTATCATATGTTGTAGTCCTTGCTGCACCACATCACCAAAGGCCTCAGGGTGGAGTGGGGCACTATATGGTGTTGAATGACCATGTAGCCATTAGGTATGTGTGTGTGCCTTTTGTGTATGTGTGTACTTTCTATATGTCCCAGACCTTTTATATTCAATGCACACATCTCCCATTGAACTGCACTCAAGCCCCAACCATCACCTAATACAGTGAAACTCGGCTCTCAGCAGAGGGTGGCAGAGAGGTGCAGGTCTCCAAAAGCAGGAAGTTGAATCTGGCTCAAGGTTGATGCCCAGAGCTCAGAGCCTCACCATCCTTAACCCATTTCCCCTTAAACTGTCCTTTTTCACAACAGAGATCCAAACTAGTCCTTCAAGCATAAATGAATGATAACTGGATGATTGCATAAGCAGGACTGTAGAAGAAGGTTGTTTTCATGAAAATGTCTACATTGTTATTAACAACATATATTTTATAGCTATTATATAATATTACATATATTATATTATCTAATATTATGTAATACATAATTTTATTAACAACAATATAATTAGCAACAATATTATGAAAACAGCAATAAAATTCTACACTTCTGATTTAGGAGATGGGTGTGTATGTGTGTGAAATTTTAATAAGGTGCGTACTACAGAGGCAAGGGGGTTGGATGCCCTCAAGTTCAAACATGCTGTTTCCTGCCATAGCTGGGATGGTTGCGCCCTCCTGCACCAGGTGCCAGTCTCATTGACAAAGGCCTACTTGTTTGATGGACTTTGTACCCCGATGATTTCTCACAGAGAGGTTTCCAGAGCATCTGTCACCTGCAGCTCACCTAAGAAGGACAAGGCAGGTGCTGGTGCCCTGTCATTTATGTCTTCTATCTCCCAACTGTTTCTTTCCTCACCTGAAAGGCGATCCAAGATGAAACTGCTAATGTGAGAAGGACATCGGCATGCAGAGCTAGAGGTCCCCACGTGTAACACAAGGCTGGCCCTTACTCCTCACTGATAGCCCATCATGGCTGTTTCTGTACACAGAACCCGGCAAGAGCCAGAGTCCATCATTTCTAGGGAGACTCCCCTGCCTCCTCCTAGGTGGGACTGGCTGCCTCTTTCTAGGACACCAAACTCCTAACCCCCATGCCTCCATGTTGGTTCGCATGGTTAAATCCTCCAATATCATGACCACATAGCCTTTTTTTGCACCACACCATCTCTTATGGAAAAAGATTGTGTGTTGAGCTTTTTATTCCCAAGGTAGAATATGGAATCTGCTGTGCATGTATGGGCCCATGAACATCCAGGGACTAAAGATGTAGGCATCTGGTGGCACACATCCTGCCCCAAGGATCTTTCTGAGTCAAGACTCTTGTATCAGTATTTCACCTTTGACAGCTGAAGGCAGGTCAAAAACTCCTGTTAGAGACAGAAAGCATGTATTCCAGGCAACAGGGCCATAAAATCTCTTGTTCCAGCTATTGGAAATTTGCCAATGAAGTCCAAAAGCAACCAGAGCTAATATATAAACAAATAATTGTTCTAATAAAACTTGTTTACATCCCATGCAGAAACTGCTTTTAGTCTACTGGCCATAGTTCTCTGGCTAAGGGTTAGCAATGCAGCCTCCTGTTGTTACCATGGGTGGAGTTTCCTTGCTGGAACTCAAGAACAGAGCAGAACAAAGCACTCTTGCCCCCTGCCCCATAGGAAAGATCTCAGAAATGTTTCCCAAACTTGTGATCAAACTTTCTAGTATTTTTTGTGGTATTTCCCTCAGATAACTCCTCCAAATATATTCATTCAGTGTTTTATTGCAATGGCAAAGATGGCTGCTTTCTTTCTCTCTCTCTCTCTCTCTCTCTCTCTCTCTCTCTCTCTCTTTCTTCCTTC